>NC_039280.1:5861636-6162271 GCF_003368295.1 Carassius auratus
TAATATTCATCCCTTTGATCAAATGGCAGCTGTAGTGCAATTTTGACATTAAAAGCTCAGTAGAACTAACATTACATTTAATTCATGTTTGCTTTATTTATTTAGGCTTCAATGACACCTTTATCTAAATACATCTCATAATTACAGACCCATTACAGATGTGTGTGCTGGATAAGTCTTAAGTTTGTTCATTCAATCTATTTCACAGTTGTAATAGTAATATCATTATGGTCAGAGCTCCATTTCAAGTCCATTTTCTCCCTAATAATTCCTTCTCTTCTTCATTGAACTACCTAATAATGGGGGGAAAATTTTACATTATTTGATTTGTTATATTTTATTTTAATTTCTATATTTATATAAGTGTTTTGTGTTGCTCCATCCATCCATTCATGCCTAGATGAAACTCATGAAGCTCGTTCAGCGATTACCTGCTAGCGTTGTGAAACGTCTGCATCGAGAACGTTTCCGGACGCCATCGTGGCTGACTCCTGTTCCCGAGAGCCACCTTCTCAGTGAGCAGGACATCACAGACTTTGTAGAAAGTATGAAGCAGCCCGTCTTGCTGGCGATGTTTAGCAAAACTGGCAGTCTGGATGCTGCCCAGGCCCTGCAAAACCTTGCCCTGCTCAGACCTGAGCTAGTCATTCCTCCAGTGCTGGAGAAGTAAGTGTGTTTGTTTGTTTATGGACAGTCTAATATATTTTGAGTGAACCATTTTAAGAGTACAATAATTTCATAGATGTTTTGTAGAATTCAACTTGTTAACAAGCCCTGGGTAGTTTAGAAATGAGACGACAAATTGATGATGGGCTGGACATTATCAGATAAAAGCATTTTTGGGACTCTTTTCTCCTGTTATTCATCTCATTTAAGGACATATCCTGCCATGGAGACCCTCACTGAGCCTCACCAGCTGACCGCCACTCTAAGCTGTATGATCGGTGTGGCACGGAGCCTTGTAGCCGGGGGCCAGAGGTTTCCAGAGGGTCCCACACACATGCTGCCTCTCCTCATGAGGGCTCTGCCTGGGGTCGACCCCAATGACTTCAGCAAGTGCATGGTGAGAGACTCTTCAAGACAGATGTTGGTTATTGATGATGAAAACTGGTAAACTATAAATGTAATTTTGTGTGTATATATATATATATATATACATCTAAAAATATACAGTAAGTGTGTTTTTTTTTTAGGTAACATTCCAATTTTTAGGGACTTTTGTTACTCTTGTGCCATTGGTGGACTGTTCAGCTGCTGTTCAGACAAGAAATGACCTCACACAGGTGAAACATCCTCCTGTCATTAGGATCTTTTTACATCTCATAATTCATGTGCAATTTTTTCATTCTATGTTTTTTGTGCAGGTGGAAAAAGAGTTGTGTTCAGCCTCAGCAGAGTTTGAGGATTTTGTTCTTCAGTTTATTGATAGGTACAGAACTGTCTTTTTATACTGTACATGTGTCTTTCTTTCTGGATCCTCGTGCTCCCTCTCATGTTTGTGTGTTTAGGTGCTTTGCACTGATTGACACGAGTACACTAGAACAGACCCGGGAGGAGATGGAGACAGAGAAAATGACTCATCTGGAGAGTCTGGTGGAGCTGGGCCTGTCCTCCACATTCAGCACTATCCTCACGCAGTGCTCAATGGAAATATTCCAGGTCATTATAAACACACTCTCTGTACCCATGCAGTTAAACCTTGTCATAACATACACTACCGCTCAAAAGTTTGGGCTTGGTAAGATTTTCTTAAATGTTTTCTCACCAAATCTCTTATGCTAACCAAGGCTGCATTTCTATGATTAACAAAACTGTAAAAACAGTAATATTGGTAAATATTATTTGATTAATTTATACTTTGTGGTGGCAAAACTGAGTTTTCATCAGCCATTGCTTTAGTCTGCAATGTCACATGATCCCTGAAACACATTTGTCTAGTTGCTTTGGTAAAATGGTAAGTAAAAAAAAAAAAAATGCATTTATTTGGAAACCACTTTTAACATTTCTTAACGTCTTCATTGTCACTTTTGAGCAAAGTAATGTATCCTTGCTGAATAAAAGTAATGATTTATTTATAACGAAAATCATACAGACCTTAAACTTACGAACGGAAGTGTATAGTGCTTTAACTATGTTATGATATTTGAACATATTTCCTTCATTTTTATAGGTGGCTCTGGAAAAAGTCTTTAACTTTGCCACTAGAAATATCTTTGAGACTCACGTGGCTGGACAGATGGTGGCGAACATGTGCCGAGCTGCAACCAAGGTCGGTGTCCTGAGCTCAACTCACTGACTCCCCTTCTCAAAACTTCTGGCTGACCAATTTAAATGATTATTCCCTTTTCAGTGTCACCCTGCAGAGGCTCTGAAACTCTTTTTGCCCCACTGCTGTAATGCCATTTTAAAAATCTCAGCCTGTAAGTTCCGCCTGCATGTAATGTGTCAATGATATTGCTACATGTGTTGTGAGTTTCCCGTTAACATACCATGTGTTCTCAGATGAAGAGGTATTTAATGAAGAGGAGCTAGATAAAGAGCTGATGTGGAACCTCCTGCTGTTGTCTGAGGTCAGCACTGGATTGGTCAATGTGTAGACATCTAGCTAGCTTGCTCTATAAACGTAGAAATTTAAACTGATTCTGGAAATCAGTATCCTGAATCCTGTTACTATAAACATATCTAGATATTTTTATAACAACAGTCCTTGTCTCTGGCTGTAGGTGACCCGTGTGGATGGTGAACAACTGTTACTGTACAAGTCTCAGCTGGTGCAGATTCTTCAGTTAACTCTGCACCTGAAATGTAAGCAGGGCTACAATCTGGCCTGTAAGCTGCTCTATCACACCCTGCGCTCCATGTCCCTCATCTATCCCAGAGAGTACTGCAGCATGCCTGGAGGGGTCCAGCAGCACACTGACACATACCTTCCAATTAAGGTCAGCCTCAAGTGGAAAATAAGGTGCCTGATTTTGCCACTACCCCTGTCACCGTGACACGAGGCTCAACTCTGCTAAGAATAAATCTGAAATATGATGCCATAATCCTGAAGATTCAACATATCCAAGGGTCCATTTGAAAACAGTTATTGACATACTGTACAGGACAGAGCTGTCTGGTGTGAAAAGCATAACCTTGGCCAGTTAGTTTTGCTTAAATGAGTTTGATGAGAAATGCCTGTCTTCAGTTGACATCTAAACTCATATATATCATTGAGATCTCTTTTGAAACTCTGGAGAAGAAGTCTTTTTTCTCTGGAGAAAAAAATTTGAGCCCAATAATTGGTTAATTATTGCTGTTACAAAGTGACAAATGTTGTATTTTAGGGTTGATATTAATTAGTGGATATAAATATGATATAAATTAGTAAATACTAATATTAAATGAAAATTATAATATAATATGATCAGTGTTAAAGTTTAGTAATAAAAATGTCCAAAATGTTTAAATTCACTACAGCAGTGTGAATGGGAAGTTCCCACTATACATATGTGTTTGCTCCTGTGACTGGGCTTTACTTTTATCCCATCAAATGTTTCTAAAGAGGAAGAGATGAGAAGATTGAGTAAATGAATGGATTAGTGGAGCTCCGTCACGGTCTCTAGCATTGGTTAACCTGAGCACCTTTTCTCAGACAAACAGACGTCACACTTCCTCTCTGACTGATGTATAACGTGGTTCATTTTAACTTGACTCCTCCTCATCGTTCTCAGAAAATCAAAACTACTCCCCTTTTTTTTCTAAATTCATGAAAACAAATCCATGAAACTTCTTTGTAATGTTTTTTATTTTAAGGTCTTAAAGAAAAGTGCATGAAGAAAAGATAAAGATGTTTTTAGAAATTACACCAGTTATCATCAGTCTACTTAATTGCACAAAACATTGGTCAATATTGTCTTTTAGAAGGTAAATCTTTTTTTTTTTTTGTGGAAAAAAAAAGAAAAAACCTACGTTATTGAGGCTGATGTTCCATTAGTTGTCTCTGTCTCCTCTCTGGATCAGGACTGGGGTCGGCCTGGAGACCTGTTGAACCTGGGCATCCAGTGGCACGTGCCCAGCACAGAAGAGAAAGAGTTAGTTTTTTACTTGCTGGATCTGTTGTTAAAACCTGAACTCCAGCGTCTGCAGAAACACATACAGGGAGAACAGGACGTCAGCAGGTCAGCCACAGGATACGGTAACATGTTATCTGTTTGAACTCATTTGTACCCCCACAGCCCCATCAGTATGTACCCGTTCATCAACATCAAACCAGAAATGTGTTCATACTTTTTTTTTTCTTCTTCTTCTAAAGGGACTTGATGTGTTTTTCATTTTTTGATGGACATATTTTAATTAATGCATTAATAAAAACAAGTACATTCCAGAAAAACAGATGAGAGAAAGATTAATTTGCCAATGAGTTTTGTGTCTTTTTAGGGATGATGTTCTACAGAGTCTGTCCATTGTTCACAACTGCCTTCTGGGAGCAAGCAGCCTTCTGCCTCCACTGAATGGAGAACCTGTGCCAGAAAAGTGAGTGTGACACACACACTCAATATAGTGCACTTACACAGGCTGATTATACCACTATATTTTAAACATATTCATTTATTAATATAGTAACCTTGCAATGCCTCTCACTTCAGGATAAACAGTATGATTCAACTATGCGAGACAAATGTGTACACTGGAGTAGACTACGGTGAGTGATTTCCTTCTTGTGTTTAAAACCAGTGCTAGAGCTATACTGATTAATAAATGAGTTGCTTGCTTATTATTGATTATGTTTCAGACCTGTCTGGAGAGAACTACAGAGAGGACATCTGTAAGGTGATTAGACCTCTACTACGTAAGTTACTCAAGTCCTGTTCTAGATTTAAACTTTACATTTTAATACAACAGATTTTTTTTTTTTTTTTACATCAGTAGATCTGTCTTTCAACTATGATGTTTTTCCATACAGACCACACTCTAGAGCACTCAGAGGATGACATCAAATCCCTCTTCTCAATTATAAAGGTGAACTGCAACACTGTCAGGTTTATGTGCATGTGATACTTACAGTACTGTATCGGTGAAAAGCAGTGGTATGACAGACAAATGATGTTTTTTCTTTATAGATCATCAACGACCTGCTCCACTTTAAAGGCTCACACAAACATGAGTTTGACTCGCGTTGGAAAAGTTTCAGTCTCATTAAGAAGTCCATGGAGAACAGGGTTAGACACATATTTAATATCTGTTACCAATCTCTTTATTTGACGTGTAGTTGACTGACACTCTCTCTTCTTCTCTCCAGCTTCATGGCAGTAAGCAGCACATTAGGGCTCTACTCATAGACAGAGTCATGTTGCAACATGAGGTAACTCATAAGAACAATAATAATAATAATAATAATTACATTTTACAGAGCATTTGGGTGAATCTCAAAACCTGACAGACATATTTTATAAATTTTTTGTCATTTTATTTTATTGATTTATTTAAAATCAAATCTCATAATCCTGAAACAAGAATGCAAATTTTGGGGCTCTTCAGCATGTTTTGTTATGATTTTCAGCAGTTCTGAGTGTGTTTTGTGCCTGTGTGTTTCAGTTAAGAAATCTGACCATGGAAGGATGTTGCTACAGGAGTGTTCATCAGGACTTGATAAATGACCTGCTCAGACTGTCCACCAGCAGGTACAGTCAGGTATGACAAGGCCATATACACAAACGTACAAATGTATTCACACATAAAAAGCAATGAATACATCATTAACAGTCCCTGTTTTACCTCAGGTGAGGAGTAAAGCTCAGAACGTGCTGTTCACAGCATTGGGAAACTACAGCTTGTGCTGCAGAGACGTCATCCCTGCGGTGCTGGAGTATCTGGACCCAAACCATACTGACGTCACCCAGCAGCAATTCAAAGTAGGTCTTACACAGTTCGGGTTAAATATACGCTGAAAGAACCTTAAGGATCTTTCTCTTCCTATTGATCATTCTGACATATGACAAGCTTTTGAAAATTGAGGAGGATCATATTTTTTCTGTCTTTTTTACTCTTCTCCAGGGTGCCTTGTACTGTCTGTTAGGGAACCACTCTGGGATCTGTCTTGCTAACCTGCAGTACTGGGACTGCATTGCTCTCACATGGCCTGCCATTGTGCGTTCTGGTATGAGCCCCTCAATGTCTCTAGAGAAGTCTTCAGTCGTCCGGCTCTTTGATGATCTGGCTGACAGAATCCACCGCCAGTACGAGACCATCGGAATTGACTTTTCTGTGAGTTCAGCAAACAGTAGCCTAAATGAGGGAGAAACGTCAACTAAACATCAGAAAAAATGACACCCTTCAGTTTTAAGTAAGCCTAAAGCCATCGTTCATAATGTAAAGTATGGACAAGATATAGTATAAAGTGGAAATTATTTTTGTTGACATCGCACACCAGTTTAATTTTTTTTACTTTTATGTTAACTGCAGCAGTAACAAAAGTAAAGGTATTTTTACTGTGACATTTGTCTTTACACTGTTCTTTTTTGTTTCATATTCAGATTCCAGAGAGCTGTGTAGAGGTTGCTCTAAAATTGATGAAATCCAGTAACCCAGAACCGACTCCATGTGCCGCCTCTGAACAGGAGGAAGTGGAGGGAAGAAAGAGACAGGAACAGAAAAACATAGACTCAGTGCAGTAAGTAAATAAATAAATAAAATAAAAAAGCTACATACAAATATGCTTTCCGATTTAAATTCCATTTTGCAGTGGATGTACACAAACATTTAGTCATTGTTTATTTTTGTTGTTGTTTTTTATCAATCCTGTAACAGGAAGTACAAGAAGCTAGTGATGGATCTTTTGGACAGTCTTCACGACGTAAACTTGTACGTCTACTCATTGTGTCTGGTTAGAATGCACAGCAAATGTCTGAATGGTAAAGTAATGGTAAATTCATTGGTCATATGCTTGTTTATTTGGCAGGCCCTGGAAGTTTGAGCAGATAGCTATCGGCTTCCTCTCTCTGATGCTGAGAGATGACCACCCTTTGCCTTCCTCTGCAGTCCTCTTTTTCGTTGAGAGCCTGAACCACGACTCGCTCTTAGTTCGCAATGTGTGTTTGTGTGTGCATTCTGTCACAATTATACTTATAAACATATGTGTGTAAGGAAAGTTGCACAATGAGACACTTCATTCTGGCGTCTGCTGTTGATTTTTCAGTGTGCAATATCAGCAGTGAGCGGCATTCTAAAGCAGCTCAAGAGACCTCACAAGAAAGTGGGAGTGAATCCCTATGACATATCTGAGCTCAAAACCTCGCTGCAGTCATGTGAGAACACCAACTGTACAGTAATAAATGACTATGTGGTCTCAGTAAATGGACACATATCAAAGAATATCTGAGATTTGTGTAATATTTCTTCTTGTTCTTCATGTAGCTGGTGGTAAAGCTCTAAGCTCTCTGTTGGTGGGAGACAGGCCTGATAACCAGTGGCTGCAGTATGACAGCAGCAGGTTGCCACGCTCCCAGCAGGACTGGAATGAATGCTGCTTCATTGAGAAAACCCACTGGGGCTATTCCACATGGCCACAGTACACATGCTTAAAAACATGATTTGTGCACCATATTAAATGTCTTCTAAAGCCATACAAGAAATTCAAAGAACGTTATACAAGGAAAAAGAAAACCCTTTCAGTATTATAGAAGATATCTTTTGAACTTTATATGCATCAAAGAAAACTGGACAAAATATATATATAACAAAAATGTTAAGTAGCACAACTGTTCTCAACAATGATATTAACAAGAAATGATTATGTGTTAGGATTGTGAGTATAAAGATTAGAGTAACGGCTGCTGAAAAAGTTTTGAAATACAGTGTATATTTATCATTTGATTGACAATCAATTCAAAATTAGTTTTATTTTATGTTTTTTTTTTTTTTAGGACGCTGATGCTCTATGCCCCTCTTGAGGAACAGCCCAAACAGGGCAAAACAAGAGAAGAGATGAATGAAGTATGTAAATATTCAAACCAAAGGACGTCTAAAGCCAACCACTTCAGAAAAAAAAAAAATTATTCTGTTTTTTTATTTCAGTCTGGTTTTTGTCTTGATTGCTTAGGTTTTTTCATGCATGTGTTCTGTGTTGTAGAGTGAACAGATCATATATGATCATTTCTCAGACCAGCAGTTCATCGATCAGTTCATCCAGTATTTGTCTCTGGAGGACAGAAAGGGGAAAGATCAATTCAGCCCACGACGATTTTGCCTCTTTAAGGTGAGAGTCTGTAGCTTCTGCAGTCTGTTTCTCAAAACCATGTCTGAAACCCAGTCAATAAACCAAAAATCAACAAAAATGGATCGCTTCATAAATATCATCTTGTGTTGTCAAAGGGTCTTTTTCGGAACTTTGATGATGCCTTCCTGCCTCTGCTGAAGCCTCATATGGAGCGTCTGGTTGCAGATTCCCATGAGAGCCCCCAGCGCTGTGTGGCGGAGATCATCTCTGGACTCATCAGGGGCTCCAAACACTGGAGCTACAGCAAGGTATCAGCACACATGCATAAAATATAGGTGCAGTACAACCAAGTTAAGCATCACTGTTACACATCGTCGGTTGCAGAATGATGTGTTCAAGTTTGTATGTGTTTATTACAGGTGGAAAAACTGTGGGCTCTGCTGTGTCCACTCCTCCGTAAAGCTCTTTCCAATATCACCATTGAGACGTATGCGGACTGGGGCACCTGTATCGCCACCGCCTGTGTAAGAACACTTTTGTCACTCTTTTTAGAGCACAAAATCATCTTTTAGTAAGATGTAGATCTGTATGCCTCATATTGAGTTTTTGCACAAATAATTTTTCTTTCAAAAGCATTTTTAAAAAACCTTACAGACCCAAAACTTTTAAACAGCGCATTCTATTAGAATTCTATTAGACCAGTATATTCTTTAATATGATCCCAAAAATATTCCTTGTGTACAAATATATGTATCATACAGGAGAGCCGAGACCCACGAAAGCTGCACTGGCTGTTCGAGATGCTGATGGAATCTCCGGTCACTGGAGAAGGAGGCTCATTTGTGGATGCCTGGTATGACATCACTACCACACACTTCCTTTTTCAAAAGCTGAATGTACTGAATGGATTAAAAAGGGGAAATGCTGAATGGGACCATGTCATCTCTTTTTCAGCCGTCTGTATGTGCTGCAGGGAGGTCTTGCTCAGCAGGAATGGAGAGTTCCAGAGTTGCTTCACAGGTTACTACAGTACCTAGAACCCAAACTCACTCAGGTCTACAAGAATGTACGTGAACGCATCGGCAGGTATGTACTTGAATGCAAAAATCACGTCAACATTATATGCATTTTCTTTTCAAAGTCATTGTTTGCTTTTGTCTCAGCAACTGCCATTCATTCATTCTTTCGCTCTTCTTGGCCTGTTTCTCAGTGTGCTCACCTACATCTTCATGATCGACGTGAACCTGCCACACACTCAGCCCACCGCATCCCCGCGCATCGCAGAGTTCACAGAGCGTGTGCTGGCCAGGCTCAAGCCTTTAACGGAGGGCGAGGAAGAGATCCAGAACCACGTTGTAGAGGAGAACACAGAGGGAGATCAAGATGAGAGGAAACAAGCCATCAAATTACTCAAAACTGGTGTGTACTTTGTGTGTGAATGTGATTATTTGAGTGTGCGGAAGTGGTATTTTAAAAATAATCTTGTATTTGTGATAGTGTTGAAGTGGTTGATGACCAGTGTTGGACGCTCCTTCTCTTCTGTGGTCCCAGAGCAGCTTCGTCTCCTCCCTCTACTCTTTAAAGTGAGTCCCAATTTTTTCTGTAATTTAGTTAACTGTCTACAAGTCTTGTACTTTTAAGTCTGTCTGTCTCTCTCTTTCTAGATTGCTCCTGTGGAGAATGACGACAGCTATGATGAGATGAAGAGAGATGCTAAGACATGTCTGTCTCTTATGTCCCAGGGACTGCTGTACTCAGAGCAGATCCCACAAGTCCTCAATGCACTTGAGGAGGTGACTTTCCAATGCCCATAATGTGCACGCGCACACACACACACACATTAAATATGCTTTTGAATATGAGGGTTTAATGTGTAATCTGACCAGCAGATGATGCTGTTTGTTACAGATTTCGAGGAGCAGCTCATGGCACGCACGTTACACTGTTCTCACATACCTGCAGATCATGGTTTTCTACAATCTTTTCACTTTCCTCAGTGATGCCAAGGCTGTCAGTGACGTGAGAGCGCTAGTACTGCGCCTGCTGGAGGATGAACAACTTGAGGTGTGTGAATAAACTTGAACACTGATATATACACATGTATAAAGGTTTGTTTCACTGTTTCTGAGGACTAGGGGTGTCTCTGGTTCTTTATTTCTATGGGGCACAACCAATCATCTGCCATGCCTAATATTTACAGACTTGCCTAGTAATTTTATACTGTGTATTATAAATTAATTGTGTTCTACAATCAATTAAAATTCAAAATTAAATGGATGAACTTTGTGAAAAGCATTCTAACTATGACATCCAGTCAGCAGAGAATTGGAATAAAATAAATGGCCAACTCACCAATGAAGGCTTCATTCATCTTGACCTCATAGTGAGAGAGTGGACATTTTTTTGGCAGTTGGAAAACTAAAAAAAATTTGGCTTTTCACATTTGTACTTATTTCAAAAATGGTATACATTAATTTCATCAGAATTGTTAATGTAATTACAGTATTTTACCCTACTTTTACCCTAACTTTACATTTACCTTTCTACCTACCTATTTAATCAATCAATAAGGTTGTTTTTTTGTTGTTGTTTTTTTACAAGAACAAGATCAGCATACTGGATTGATTTCTGAAAGATGTGACACTGAAGACTGGAATAATAGAAATTCAGCTTTGACATCACATTAACAATTTACATTTTATAAAATATTGCGTTTCTGTAGTTAATGTGTTTATATATATATATATATATATATATATATATATATATATATATATATATATATATATATATATTCTACATTGTTGGCCCTTATTATGCGTAACAGAAATGTACAGGCCATATTCACATATAATGATTTCATAATGTGTGCCGGTATTTGCATGTTTCACTCATTTTTCACTTGAATTAATATCTTCAGTATATCTAAATTTATGCATGTGTTTTAGTATAATCACTAAGGTTAAATGTGTTCCGTTCTGTCTTTTCAATGATGTAGCATTCTCTAGTTTTCCTTAACTCTCTCTCTCTCACACACACACACACACACATGCTCTCTATCCTTCGATCCCTCTTACTGTTACCATAGCAACTCCTAGCTGCACCAATATTCTGTTTCCATGGTGATAGATATTCAAATTTTCAGAGAGGAGAGGACGGCAAACGGAGAGAGAAGAGGCTAAAGGGGGAAAAGAATAGGGTTATGAGTTGACGAAAGCTACACCTTATAATTGAGCCTATTAAGTAAAAGCACTCTGGATTCCATGATGCATATGATTCGACCCTCTGTGATGTGATGCAGACATTCGGTTGATTAGTACTAGCCAATCACAACGTGACCGTGACTGTTTCAAGGTTAAAGATCAGAGCACACAGGCCAAGATCACAAGAGTTTGAAGCATCAAAACTATAGCCATTGTTTCCTTGTCAGCAAAAATGCGTGTTCTAAACTCTCATAGACATGCACAGAGAATTGCTATTGCTGAGTCAGCTTTTATGGCTGTTTATTTTTAATATCTCTGGATTTTTTTGCCTAATTACACAGGGCTTCTTTGAGACTGGTTTACAGTGGCCCAGTAGTACACGAAAACAAGTCGCAACATAGCAAAATTAGCACAACACAATGAAATTAGTCCTATGTGTTGTGTTGTTAAGATTTTGTTGTGTTATGCACTACTGGGCCACCATACCGGTTAGATGACCAGTTGTTCACACTAGTTGTTTAGCACATCAGTAGCTGACTGCAGTCCTGCTCTGGAACATGGTGTTTTGTTCTGTGATGCAGATTGCAACGTTCTGCTATATTACATACATTTCCAACACTTCTTGTATTCTTCTTCTTTAAAGAAAAATTGTGACACAAAAGATCCCGTCGGTCCCTGCTCTGCACTTCCCACGCTTTAGATAACTGAAAAGAGAAACTGTCTGAACCGATATTAGCCTGAACTGTACCACTTTTCTGTAATGATCTTTCTTTCCTTCTCTCTCTCTGTCTGTCTTTCTTCATGTTTTTAGGTGAGGGAGATGGCCGCCACCACTATAAGTGGATTCCTGCAGTGTAATTTTCTCAGCATTGATGAACCCATGCAGGCCCATTTTGAGGCCCTGAGCAAAACCCGTCTGCCCAAACGCAAGAGGAGAGAGCTGTGCTCAGTGGTGGACACGATCCCTTCTGCTGGTAATAATCACACAGACATACCATGTATACAGTACAGACACTGTCTGGGCTCAGCAATTTAAAAAAGAAAATGCTTTTGAATGCAGTCTCTCTACACTTACCAAAAATACAGTAAAAACAGTAATACTGTAAAATACATTTACAATTTAAAATAATTGTTTTGTATGAATATATTTTAAAATATTTATTTCTGTGATGGCAAAGCTTAATATTCAGAAGCCAATATTCAGTCTTCAGTGTCAAGTGATCCTTCAGAAATCATCAAGAATGCTCAGGAAACATTTGATTAATCTATCAATGCTTTTAAGCTCTAGAGTTTAAATTATTTGAGTAGAGATATTATAGAATTTTTTAAATTATCAATGTTGTTCAATATAAAGTATATGTAATCCAGTACTGGATATTTAATTGTGCATGCTCATTTTTCCTACGTTTTACATTTAAATTACTTTTGTAGACTAATGCTTAAAGTTCATCCTGAAAACAGAGTTAAATGTAATTTTTAGCAAATGACACAAGTTTTTCATTTTACGTCATGAATTTGGTCAATTAGATTTCAGATGTTAATTATTATTATATATGATTTTATATCTAGTTTGAATTCAAATAAACTTTGGCTGTTTTAATCACTTGGATGAATTTACCTGAGTTCACCCTAGATATATTTATATACCTTAAATAACTCTACTTGAATTCTTCATTTTTCCTGTGTGTGTAGACCTGGTGCGGCGACATGCAGGTGTATTGGGTCTGAGTGCCTGCATCCTGTCCAGCCCGTATGATGTGCCCACCTGGATGCCCCAGATCCTAATGGACCTGAGTGCCCACCTCAACGACACACAGCCTATAGAGGTACAGCTCTTTCTCCTTTCCAGCTGTTAGCTGAAGAGAATGGGGGTTGATTGGGAATGATCAGCTGATTGCAGTCTGCATGGAGCCAGGATTTGACTGAGTAAAGATTAAATGTTTAAACATTTCTGGAAGTTGAACATTACTCATGCAACTGCATTTGGAAGATAATGTATGGATGGTAAAGGTAGACCAGCAACTGCATTACTGAGAATACTAGCTAAACCGAGCGCCAGTTACTTTAAATGAGTGACTCAAAAGATGTTTTAGATAAATATATATTTGTTGGTTCTCTAGATGACTGTGAAGAAAACCCTGTCGGATTTCCGTCGCACTCATCATGATAACTGGCAGGAACACAAGCAGAAGTTCACAGATGACCAGCTGCTTGTGCTCACAGATCTGCTGGTCTCCCCCTGTTACTACGCTTAGGTCTGTTATAAACACAAACACACAGGCTCTTTTCCAAAACCTAGTGAGCTGATTTGCTTTCTGATGCCTTCTAAGGCAGCATCCTAATTTAAATGAAATTACTGATTTGGAATGATTTATATACTGTAGGCAACAACTCTGTACTTCATAAAAATAGTAATACTATGGTACAACACATACTATACCACACATATTGGGTAAAACAGTTCATTTTTATAGAGTTATTTCATCATTAAATAATTTTTTTAATCATTTCATACCATATATGATATGGGTTTTCTTATTCGTGTTTTATTTTCAGGCTCTTCTTATGATCATTTCTTTTCTGTTTTTCAGAAGGATGTCACTGTCTGGTGAAGGGAAATGGCAAAGCTAACTGAAACCTGAATTTTTGTTTGCTCTGAATGTCTGGGATTGTTTGTAGGAAGGAAAATTAAATAATCGCATGTAGCAAAAGATGCAATCATCTAGTTATGAGATAACTAGAATATTTTACTTAACTTGTTTTTTATTAATTTTTTTTGAATACACTTAATATTTAAGGGGAACTTTATTGCAGGTATCGCTGAGCTGCATCTATAATGGTCTTGTATAGATTTCAGTTTCCGCTTGTTTGAGTGCAGTATGGATTGTTATAGCCCAATATAAAGCAGTTTTCTGCACTGCTTGCTCTGCATTTATTGTAATACTAGCATTTTACAGTTTTAGCAGTAATCTGTTTGAAATGTGTACACGTTATGCTGATAAATGTTACGTGTGTGTATGAGGTAAAAGTACCAATACCCTTTTTTTTCTTCTACTTTTTGAAGTAGAACTGTAAATTTCCTCCTGCCTCATAGAGACAGTGTGCATTTTGAACAGTTATGTAAGCCTACATAAATGAAAGAGTGTAAGATTATATAATTTGGTGATGCTATTCTTCAGTTGTCATGCCAATACAGCTGAACTAAACTAAAAATTCAGTGTAATCACAATGGATGGTGTTACAAAATAGTAGTCCATGAGATTTAAAACTCCTCCCTCCTGCACTTCATGCATCTTTTTTTC
Source organism: Carassius auratus (assembly GCF_003368295.1). Taxonomy (NCBI): domain Eukaryota; kingdom Metazoa; phylum Chordata; class Actinopteri; order Cypriniformes; family Cyprinidae; genus Carassius; species Carassius auratus. Next base: position 5,876,339 of record NC_039280.1, read on the forward strand.
TATTAGTATTTTTGCAGTCAATAAATGTTTACCATTTATTAATTAATTTAATTAAAATTTTTAGTCTTTCCTTTGCATTTAGTGTTTGCCGTTTTTGCTTCAAGCCAGTTGTTCTCATCTCCAGCTTTTTAAAGGAACTGCCAGCAAATGTGGAGACAGTGTCATTGACACTTGACGTTAGCAAGCATTGCTGAACCTATTAGTAGCAACAGTCGTAGACCATACATTAATGCCAAGGTTTTTTTTGGCAAGCTTACATTTTATGTATAATTCACGCTGTGTCAAAATCATGTCATAAGCCAATGTGTAGTTCAACTTTGGTTGGTAAACTAGAACACAATTATGCTGTAATGCTATGCTAATGCTTGACTGACTGATTACTTTTTATTTCCTTGATATTCCTTTTACAAATATTTAACAAAGTCATCAGATGTTTGTAATAAAGTGTGACAAATCATGCAAGTCTTCTTTTTGTGCCTCTCCCATGTTGCTACCAACATGTAGCAATTTGTTTGATGTAATATAAATGTTAAATATATACATTCACTTGATTACAATTAATGTCAAACATATAATACATCACATAATGTGCACAATATTGTAAAATTATATATATTTACCAATATATATAACTTATATATATATATATATATATATATATATATATATATACACTAACACACACAAACCCAAAATTAGTGTATGTTATTGTGCGTGTGTGTCTGCTCTTATTTAAATGAAAAAATATTACAATTAATGTCAAACATATAATAAATCACATAATGTGCACAATATTGTAAAATTATATATATTTAGTGGAAAAATATTGTACACTTTATATAAACATTATATATATATATATATATATATATATATATATATATATATATATATATATATATAATTTCCATTGTATTTTAGGTATATATATAATTTTACAATATTGTGCACATTATGTGATGTATTATATGTATTCAATTAGACTGTAGACTGTTTGTGCTTCCTGAGTGAGCATCCTATATTCACGGGCACGCGCTTTCTGTCCATTCACGGCTTCTGATTCCAGTGAGGCGCGCCCACTCTCCTGCGCATTAAATTCACTCTGTTTTTCATTCTTATCTTTTGCTGTGATACTCTTTCTCTAACTAGGATGATTGTAACGTTCATGTACTTTGGAAATTCGTACAAATGTGGAAAACACGGCGTCGTAAAAAAGGCACACATAGGGAATCCATGGTAAGAAAATCATATTTTTTCGGCAAGTGGAGAAAGAATGCCGCATGGTTATGTGCATTATTGGTGACTGTGTGAACAGACTGAACGATTTAGTAGATATTTACTAGACGTTTGTTTGAACGATGCATGTAATTTATTGTATACGTTCTTTCAAAGATGGGGGCTTGGATGCATTTTTGACACGATTGGCGAATCGGCTAACATTCACCTGCAGTAATATTCTTAACAGAGGTTAACGAATATGAAAAGCCTTCATATTATGCAGATTGTTGCTGGCACGTTTCATCTTAATCGATAGATTTGTGGATGACGGGAGCGCGCACGGATGATATAAGATACATAGTCATCCTGATGCTCTGTGCTTTAAAGACATTTTTAATAATTTGTGCACCAAGTGATATAACATAAAACGAATCCTTGAAATGGTAAAAGAAAAGAAAAAAAAGACCTTTAGACTTGCTTATTTATGTTAAAATATTGTGTTACAGTTATCATAGGCAAAGCTTCATATTGTCTGATACTAATCAATATTTCTTATCCCTTGTGTCCTTGCAGCAATCCATAGGGTCTACCATGAACCATGTGCACAATGGGATCATTAGCTCACTCTTGGGTGACCTAAAGGCAAAATGGTCAACACTCTGAGGCTGTGACCACTTTGCATCCCCATGTGTACCATGAACAGCACTGCCTGGCCTTTGGACCTGGCTGAGTTTGCGAAACCTCTGAGCTTTAACAGCTCCCAGAGCCAGTCTGCTTCGGTGAGCGGCTGGGCCTTAATCCACACAGCTACCCTCGCCTCCTGCTCCCTTCTGTTGGTCCTCATCTTCTGTCTCGGTTCTTATGGAAACTTGGTGGTCTTCTTGTCCTTCTTCGACCCGGCGTTCCGCAAGTTCCGCACCTACTTCGACTTCATGATCCTCAACCTGTCCTTCTGTGACCTGTTCATTTGCTGCGTCACCGCACCCATGTTTGCACTGGTGCTCTTTCTAGACACTGGAGACACTAGTGGCGGTGTGTCCAAGGGTTTCTGCTTTGCCTTTCACCTCACCAGCTCGGGCTTCATCATTATGTCCCTCGAAACAGTAGCTGTGATTGCCCTTCATCGGCTCCGCATGGTCCTGGGTCAGCAGCCCAACCGTACGGCTTCGTTCCCCTGTACTCTGGCCCTCACGGCACTATTATGGACCACCAGTTTCACGCTGGCAGCACTGGTCACATTACGAGCGTATCCCAGGAGCTCTGGACCTTGCCTGCCTCACTTTGGTCTTACCGGAAACAAGGCCAAAGTTGTATTGTACGTATACATTGCGGACTTTGCTTTCTGTGTAGGTGTGGTGTCCATCTCGTACCTCATGATCGCTCAGGCGTTGAGGAAGAACGCTCAGGTTCGGAAGTGTCCCATCATCACGGTGGATGCGACACGTCCACCTGTTTCTCATCCGCCGCTCATTGCCGCAGGTTTCGAGGGCATGCAGTGTACAGTGCAGGTGCCCTCGCTGTACCGCAACCAGACCTACAACAAGCTCCAACATGTCCAAACACACTCCTTCACCAGGAGAATCAACCAGCCCCTTGTGCCCGGGGCTGCCACTGGAGCTACTTGCTGCCAGTTGGTCTCCACAGTTAACCTGGCGACAGCAAAGGATTCAAAGGCTGTGATCACATGCATAGTGATCGTCATCTCTGTGTTGTTGTGTTGTCTACCGCTAGGTATATCTTTGGCGCAGGATATGGTGTCACCGGAGAGCAGCTTTGTCCACTACCAGTTTGAGCTCTGTGGATTTGCCCTTATCTTCCTGAAGTCTGGAATCAACCCGTTTGTATACTCGCGCAATAGCGCGGGTCTGCGCCGCCGTGTGCTCTGCTGCCTCCAGTGGCTGACCTTGGGCTTCCTGTGCTGCAAGCACAAGACACGCCTACACGCTATGGGCAAAGGAAGCCTGGAAGTCAACCGTAACAAGTCCTCACACCACGAGACCAACTCTGCGTACATGCTCTCGCCAAAGCCTCAAAGGAGGCTGGTGGATCAGGCTTGCGGACCCAGTCACTCCCGGGACAGCATGCCTAGTCCCTGTGCCACCGCTGGACGCAAGCCCCGACCCCCGAGCACATCTACACCCATCAATACACGTATAGAACCCTACTACAGTATCTATAACAGCAGTCCGTCAGCTGGCCCGAGTTCCCCCAATAGCCTGCAGCCAGTCCACTCTCAAACCACGGCCTTTGCCAAAAGCTATGTGGCTATGCACTACCACACCCACCAGGAGGCGCTGCAGGACTTTGACAGCACCTCGGCTCATCAGATTCCCATCCCATCAGTCTGAGCTGTAGAACATCAAACATCATACTACTTGCACAGCATCCAAAGGGGAGAAGTTATAGCATTTGCTTGTGGTTTGCTAGTGTGTTTTGCTCAAGAGACAATATGCATCGAGTATCCAATAAAAAGAAAATGGGACTAGCTAATTGTCGCTTTCCCCAAAAGTTTTATTCTCAATGTTTTCTGGACTGAAGGATGTTCTACTTTTACATTGACATGGCATTTTCATGTACAGTAATAGTCTTCATGCAGATTATGTATTTGTGAAACATCCTACATTTTATATATGAACTTATTAAATGTTTTGCAAGTGTATGTTGACATCTCTTTCATTTGAGAGCAAACGTTTAATAATGATGTAAAGCTGTAGATTGCTTTGTCAATCATCGCTTTTAAGGTATTTACATTCCTTAAGCAGCAATAAGCTATGGATAGATGTTTTTATGTAAGAGCATTATTAGTTCTCTATGAAAAAAAAACTTTCAAAAACAGAGACACTAGCACCACCTAGTGTTGGTAAATGGACCCTTCTGGCCAATTTGTAATTATGCAGAGGCAAAAGTGTTTAAGTTTGTCTGTAATAATTTTATATAGATATATATACAATGAAAAGTACTGCCCTAATGATTCTGTTAGTAAAATATATTGGTTTAATTTTCAATGTAACATTAATGGTGGAGAAAAAAAATTTTTTGCTTTGTTTTCCAGTACAAAGAGATACAAAAAAAAAAAAAACTTTTTTCATTTTATGCTCATCTCAAGAAAAAAAATTATTTCCTTAAGTATTATATAATTTTTATATTTTTTCAGAAAACAAAACTTGGAGTCATTTTGCAAATTAAGGAAATGTATATTGATTTAAGAATGTTTAAATATTTATACTGGAAAACCAGGCAAAAATTTGTATTTTTAAGGTGGTGTATGAATCTTCTGAAATGACTTGGAAAAGTGAAACTCATATTTTATTCATCTGAACATGTACAGGCAAAGGAACAACCAGCATTGCAGGCAATGCAATGCAATGAAATGAAATGAAATAGTCTTGATCAATTTGTTCTTATAAGAGTAAAGAGGAGCCCTTCACCAAACACATTATTGTACAATAGTGGAAAACATTCTCTTTCCTTTGCATACAAGACAGTTTATTTACCCTTGCAATTTGCATTGCACAGTTACTTCTTAAATCACTTTTAAAAACAATGTAATAACCATCTCCATCTGCACAGTGACAATAGCAAGCACTGAACTACCAGGAGTTTGATCAAATAAATAATGTATATTTAAAACAGCTGACCAACTTGTATAATCGATTGATTAATGAAACAAATAATTAAATTTTTAAGATTTTTTAAGTGACTTTACCACAACCAACCATCTTACTTCCAAAAGCATGAAAAAAAAAGAGGAACAAAAATATTCTTCAACAGCTTTTATATTTGTAAATAAAACATTGAGAGTTAAGTCCTAGCGGCATCTCCAGGTTTAAAAGTTTCTTCAAATGTCTTCCATGTTTAGTATTCAAGCAACAGAAAGTGCAGTCACTGAGGGACTTTCTCAAAGGGTGGTGGTCCGAGGTTCAGCAAGTCCACGTTATTGCCATGATCTATGGAACTACTAGACTTCATCAGACTTTTCTCTCTCCCTCGCAGCATCATACTGCCTTGTACATGCATTGTTCATTCTCCAAACTAACCATTCCTCCATCTAGGCTAGCTAGGGATTGAAAGAAGTCCATTTTCATCTGCAGTGTCCAAGATCTTGCATATTACGGGCGACTCAACCTGTGGCAGAATAATAACCCGGTTAAGGGATTTTCTATATGAAATGATCACACTGTAGCCATAACATCAAAACAAAATAGTAGTCAAATGAAAGACGTTTTGTTAGCCACTCACCCCAAGAATATATTGACAGGTCTGAGGTTCCAGCATGTAAACCGTAACAGCATGAGGAGACTCTGACTCCTTACACCTGAGACAAAACAGGTAGGTTTTAGTGGAAGCATTCAACAAACCCAAAAGCCTCATAGCATCAAGAAGTTTGGATATCTCACTTGAGCTTGACTATAACCTGTCTCGGTTTCCCTGTTAGGTCACAAACATCTCCATGGCCATAGAAGTGAGATACGACCCTGATGAGGCATCACCAAGACAACATTACACAGATAATATATATATATATATATATATATATATATATATATATATATATATATATACTCCAATATACTCACATACACGTATATACATATATATACATACATACATATATATATATATATATATATATATATATATATATATTTTTTTTTATTTTTTTTTTTATTATTATTATTATTTAATTTTGTTTTTAAATGAGTAAAGCGCCTTGTATGTGAGGGAAATATAATCATACCTGACTTTCTGTGCTCCATCGTCTTTCAAATGATAAGATCGTGCCACGTTTTTCTTGGCCCAGTTAATATGATCGTCAGTGTTCCAGCTGCCCACCACCACAATGTTCTTCCCTTGTTCTTTATTCTTCAAATGCACAAAGTGCAATTTAGCATCTATCATAATTCAGACCTTTACACTATTCTGTGAATTAATACATTTTCTAAAGAATTCAAAGACTTCACAACTCTTACTTCATGATACTGGTGGACATGCTTTCCGTAACAGAATTCATACTTCCACCATCCAACTCCCTAGACAGAAACAAACATATGCTAAACTGGCAATCCAACTTCAAGATCTACAATTATAGAAAATTTACAATTATTCAATCCATCCATCCATCCATCCTCACCCCATGCAGACAGTATGAGCCACTCAGAAACTCCTTGATCAGCTGTTCATCAGTCAGACGAGAGATGTGGGTGCTGCCAACGGTGACCTGGGTTTGCCCACCCACTGTCAGGGGCTTATGGGTAGAGGTATACGCCTCTTCTTTCACAGGAGGTGTATCCTCCTTAGCAAGGAAGACCGAGAGATTATTACACATTTGTACAAATATTTTTGGAATAATCATTTCTATTAAATACATTTTTATATACTTTACAGTATGACTTTTTGCAGCAGTTATTCGTTACCGGCCCTTATGCCCGCGTTGGTTATTGTGAATGCAGAGAATAAAGGCCAGATGTGTTCTCACCCTGGATCCTCTCTCATCTCTATCGCCACTTGAGCTGAACGGTGGTTTGAGCAGCTCTTCCTGCTCACGATCCAGCTGAGTCAGACTCTGAGGTCTGAGAGGAGAGCCACCCAGAGCCTGGCAAAAGATGTCATTCACTGGGGACGACTTGAACCTGAGGAAAGATGGGATGGATTCTGTCACAAAGGACTAAAAATGGAAACTGACTGAATGTGTTTGTGTATGTACCTGTATTTGGGGTGTGGACAGAGGAGGGGTGTGAGCACCACTACTTCATACTGACAGGTGATGATCTCAGCGATCGTGAGGATCTCATGTTTTGCCTCCGGGTGGCAGACGTACAGCACTGTGGTAGTGCGGGGTTTATTGTCTTTCAGAGAGCATTCGGTCCCGTGCGCCATCTCTACGGGATAGTATGGGGTCAGCTGACCCTCTATATTCTTTGTTGGCACCTGGGAATACAAAGAGTTAAAAAAAAAAAAAAAAAAAAAAAGCCTCAGGTGAGGTGACATTTGCTACCTTTATATTTAACAGCTACAAACCTGTGTGTTGGTGTTTGATATTTCGGATTCAGAATCACTGGATTTTTCCATTTCTGACTCTGAGGAGCAGATAATTTATTGATCAAATATGTAATACTTTACTAGAATGTGTGAAGAAATAATCAGAAAAACGTCAACTTAAAAATCAACCAACCTGAACTCTCTTTTTTCATGGTACCCAGATAGTATTCCTGAATGTTGATCTTCTGAGGAACCATTGAAATGTTTATATTACTTAGAAATACCTTAATATAATCCATCCACATACACTTATGTTTGGGGTCAGTAAGACATGAATACTTTTATTCAGCAAGGGTGAATTTAATGGATCAGGTGACACTGAAGACAGGAGTAATGGCTGCTGAGAATTCAGCTTTACCATCACAGAAATAAATATTTTAATTGATATTTTAGTTTTTTTTAATTAATTAATTATTAAGTAGTGATATCTTAATAAATGCATCCTTGGTGAACATAAGAGACGTCTTTCAAAAACATTGCCAAATCTTACCAATCCCAAACGTTTGAGTACTACTGTATGCATTTCTAATAAAATGTAAGGAACAATAAAAAATATAAGGATCTGGGATGTTCTTTAACAGCAAGCATCATAACCAGTGATTTTACCTGCCCCGTCTCCTTGTCCTCGTGGTACTGCCGTACATGCTTCCCGTGGCACAGTTCATATGTCCAATATGACTCGATCTGTTACAGTTGTAATAAAAGCAATTCATATAGCCGTGTTTATAAACTATAAACAGAAACTGAGAAATGAAACTCACTCTGTAGGAGCAGCTGCTCTGTTTGAATAACGGCTCCAGCAGCTCAGCTGGACTCGGTCCATCATACTCCTTCACGTCATCCTTCGAAAATGAGACGGATTTAATAAAAAAACTGATAAAATACTAAATGATACACAGTATTGCCCAAGATAATAAAAACTAAGAAAAAACTGGCCATGCATAACCACACCTCCTGGTTGCCGGACAAAGATGGCAATAAACATTTGTACTTTTCTTTTTCCGCAGTTGTCATGATAACATAGTCATCTTCTTTGTACAGGCCTCCTGACGTTGACTGCAGACAAAGGGATATTATTACATATTAGTGCATGTTTAACTTCTGCAGAAGCAAGTAACAACTGACAAATCCATGCAATCCAGAGAGATCAACTAAACTTCTTTGTACTTCAAATCTTTGTACTTAAAATGTTTTATAATGCCGATAGAGAGACTATTAACATTACAAGACAGCTCAAAACAAAACAGGACACATCCAGCTGTTATGAAGCGAGCCCTAGCCAACAAGCTGAAAACTAAAAAAAACACGTTTGTATTTACAGCTGTCACGCGAACCGTCTGGGTTTATTAAATGTCAAGACTCACCAGGGTGAAGTCTGCTCCGGGCCATCTAATTTTGAAAGGGATTTCATCAGAAAACACAGGAGATCCTGCACGATTTGCAGACACTCCGACCCAAATCATCCCCAAAAACCAACGCCAATACGCCCGCATCGCACTTGCTGAGCCTCCAAAAGCGCTATCGGTACATTAGAGAGAGACAGCTGGAGGAGAAGGGTCAGAAACACGGCCACTACAGGTAATTTGTGAGATATAATAGACAACTGACTGCTGATAGTTAGACTGGAGTAAAAACAGGAAGCGAATCAGGACCTTGTCATCTTGCCACGTCCATTTCCGGCACCAGCCGGAAATTACCCTCATCCAATGGCGCGTGAGGAGCTGCTATAAATATGGTACTGCTGTCCTAATATGCCCTTCGATATCAAATGAATACTTATATTTTGGACGATTAAGAAAATATTTTTAGCTTAAAAAACGTAGTCGTGTCCATTTGTGCTAATCAATAATATATTAAGAAATTACAAGATTTTTATTCGTCACATACACTAATAAAAATCTCGAATCTTGAAATCTCTTTATACATTATTGATTTGCACAAATGGACACAACTACGTTTTTTAAGTATTAAAAATTGCAACTGTATTAATGATTAAATATTTTAAGTTGTCTTTTTTTATATACTCGTTTATAGATGTAATTTTCTCCAATAAATAAATTTACGTTGTTGTTTTGTTTATACAAACGTTTATGTATTTTTTTTTTTTTTTTTTTTTTTACATTTCTTAAAATATTTTTTTCTAATAATTTAGTGGCAAAATGTGATTAAAAAAATCACATTATACTACTTCACAAAATATCTAATAAAAATAACACAGATTTACTGCTATTTTTCAACACATTAGGGCTCAAATAATAGGCCTGCAGTTAAATATTTTATCCAAAATATTGGTTTAATTTTTAATGGTTTTGTATCTTTGTATAGGCTACTGTTAAAAAAAATAAAAAATAATAAAAAAATACCTTCATGTCAAAGATTTCACTGCAGTGATTCACTGTTAAATGACTTACTACATGCATAGGGATAAATATTAGTGCTATATGTGGATAAGGATAATAATAAGGATAATTGTCTCCTTTGACAATTCTGAGCTTTTTTTTTTGTTGTTGTTTTTTTTCTTCTCATAAGACTACTCCCTGGTCTTCAGCTTTCCTCTGTTGGGTGGTTCCATCCCATCAGGCTTCAGATAACCTCAGTAACGACTTACATCAGCCAGGGCATATTTCATATTTCCCCAGAATGTCAATTTAAAACGATCAACCTCAAAATGACCACAACACTGGCAGAGAAGAGCATTTTCAGATTTTCACCAGTCCTTTTTTCACCAACCCCCCTTCTTTTCCATCTACAACATGTTTTTAATTTGTATGCAACATGTGAAGGGTATTGTAAATTTAATAGCTTTTGCTATTTTCATAAGCAGCCAATTTAGTCTGAATAGTCTATTTTCCAGAATAATGGCAGGCAAAAATAGATTTAATTTCCCTTCTAGTGAAGAGGTTATTTTCATAGCCAGTGTCATACCTGAATGGCCTTTCCACATGGTTTGTGGATCACTGTGTAAATTATGTATTTTCATGTCATAGCAGGTCTTTTGATGCTGGTGGAGAGCCTCTCTGAAATGAAAGCAAAGCTGAGAGCTTAGAGTAGAAAGTGGATTCTCAATCATAGTCCAATCAGTGTAAGAACCTGCTTCTTTGTAGAACAATTTGAAAATCCTGGTGGTTTAATCTTTGTTTCAGGGATATTTGCATATTAACTGTATGGTATCTAATAAAGGCACAAATTTATGGTTTAAAATTTCTAATTATTTACACTTACATTTATTATTGTCTAAGGCTTTTGCTAATGGAATGAAAGTCAACAGGGTCCAAAACTACACTGGACAACATTAAAGTATGAAAAAAAGACATTTTACAATATAATATTTTGATATGATCATTTGTGTTCTACAGAAGACAGAATTATCACAGAATTTACATTTTTGGGTCAGCTATCCTTTTAAGAACAATAGTTTATTCAATAAACAAAATTAAAAAAAATACTGGCTCCTGACAAATATGATGTATTTCTCAAAGCTGCATCTCTGTACTAATATTAAGGTCATCATTGTGCCAGAGAACAAATTCTGACAGCTGTCATGTGAGGAACAAAGATGTCAGTTTTTTCTCTACTGCAGACAAAACATAAATTATGCAAAATATACAGCTACTAATATATTATCAAACATTTATCGCCCCACGATCAATTTTCTCTCAGAAAAACTATGAGCTTCTTTAAAACGATGCTTTCTCTCGTCTCTGAAATGAATCCCAAGCCCTTCTCTTCCAATAGAGGACGCAGTCGTTCTGAAAAATAAGGTGATGTATATATGTAAATTTAGGTGTGTATATATATATATATATGAATGTGTGTGTGTGTGTGTGTGTGTGTGTGTGTGTGTGTGTAAAGACTTCTAACACTAGCTTGCTCTATTCTTTTTTATTCTGTTTTGTTTTTATTTATTATATTATTTAAAAGCCCATGCTACGTGAACTGTGTTAACCTAACTGAGACTCGTTATAGCACTTATATTTCATTGCTATTTTTGTTGTTTTTGATTGCTTCAACTGTCCTCATTTGTAAGTCGCTTTGGATAAAAGCGTCTGCTAAATGAATAAATGTAAATATAAATGTGATGTTCTAGGTTTCTAGTGTGCTGTATGTTCATCTGCAGGTCGGAGTAAACACTATGAAGCAGCCTGTGTATAGGGACACTGAGGCAGCGTTGTCTCTGGATAGAGGAAATGACATAATGACCCTCTGAAGTCCCTGCCCAGGTTCCAGTGCTCTTCGAGCAGCGTCTTATGCCCCGGGGTGTGGTCTCAAACTCCGTTTACCAGCGCTGGAATGAATCTCTCAGCCCAACTTAAACATCCTCCAGATTCACAACTCTCGTGCGCTCTCTGATTAGCTCCATAAGATGAGACTGATGCTCTACTACTAACCGCGCAAGGGCATAAAGGTAATTTTTGTCTTCTGTTGAAGGATACCTTACAATTCTTTCTATTCTATCTACAGATCGGCTAACATATGTACGAATTTTGCTCGTACTTTTCAATGGGAGCCTGTTCACTCTTGATGCTTAAGATCAGGAGCGTGTTTAGGCACCACTCAACCCCCGCGGTCCAGGGGGTCCCCGCGGAACCCGGCATTTTTTGGACCGGTAAAAAATAATTGGGTAATTGGGTCAATATCGGACTACCGATAAGCTTCAGGACAAACAATACTGTTATCGATACGTGTGTTGTTTTATCTCCGTACTGCTGTGTTAATGGCGAATTAAAAGCTGTTCTCATAAACCGATCTCAAGCTGATGACGCGCAGTGTGAGAGGTTTGGTATGGCATGCAGCGGCAACGTCTCAATCTCTGAAGTGGAAGTAGAATTCATATTTCTTCATTAAATAACGTACGAAATAATAATGGGGAAAAATCAGTAAAGCGTAATTTAACAATCAACACGAGTTCTCCGCGAGCTCTCTGTATTTCCATCTTAAAATGGGCAAATGGCTTTATATCACCACAGCGAGATGCACGGTTGACACAGGAATTGGCAGAGTTTACATGAAACGTTACTAAAGTTTATAATTAGCATTTATTTTTTTAAGTTTGGACAGTATTAAACCATTCAGCACTCGTGTGCTCTCTAATACACAGCATGATCAAACATTTAAATACATATTTTTAAAAAAAAAAAAAAAAATTCTAGAAATTACCCCCTCCACCACTCAAATAAAAAAATAAAAACCTCCCTCCCACAAGAGTCACCTAAATAGGGGAATTCACCCCATTTTCAAAAATGTCTAAAATCCAGATTGAGTATCACTATAAATTATTAGCTACATTAATTATATGTTTTTAAAAAAGCCTTTTTTCTCATGTAGATAAAAACAAGTCCCTCTAAAATAGGGAGATATGCCAGAATTATCTATTGCATTCTGTTGTGCTCTTATGCAAATGATGTTCAAATATGTTGTGCTGTGGTATGCTGAGGAAATCTCTGTCTCTCTCTTTGAAGGGTCTTTTTATTTTAAGAATGTGCTTTATGTGCCTCTTTCTGTTTGATTGGGGGCATTTGTAGACTGCAGTAATATAATAACTTGAAATTTTCGACATCTTTTTAGATCATTTATTTATTTTTGCACCAAATTATAGAGAGTAGTATGGATAAATGTATTGATAAGCAGTATAATTTCCGTATTGTTAAAATGTAAATGATACCCATGCCATATCCCAGGATCGATCATGAAATCCACAGAGAGTGGCCTCTCCAGGACGACTTTCTGAGGGCCCCCAAAACACTAAACAATTAAGTGAAACACAAATGGCCAGAATAGAAAGATTTAACAATACCACAAACGTACATCAGATGTTATTAATTGTATCTGTAAAAAAAAACAAAGCGTACATTTTGTTGGCGAATCGACAGCTGTCTGCCTGTTAGTGTGAAGTTTATAGGTTGAACTAGTAACTAAGCCCAAACAAGGCAGTGTAAACTTACCTTGTAGTGTAAACCTATCGTATCGGATCAGATCGGATCAGATTAGTAGTCTCTCTCCATGTTTATTAATGATTTTTTTAAGTAAATTAATAATTTGGATTATTTGTACACACTGACTCATATTTTTAGTTTCCTTGCTTCTGAAGCCATGACTGTTCTGGATAATTCATTGACTGACTATAACACCAACCAATAGCTTTTGAGACCGGTTCTGAACGATCCTTTCATTGGTTGAAACTAATGAATGATCACGCCTCTTCACTGGAGTAATCTACAGCATATATCAAATAAATGAGGCATCTCGTTCGTAAAAAAGGAATCATTTATTTGTATAGTACTGTCTTTATATTATATGAATTTCTTATTATTGAAAAGGTTCTTATGTTTCAATCAGCTTAGTGTTTTTAACAAACTCATTGAATGATTCAATGACTCACTTGTAATGCCACAAAAATCACTTGTTGCCATGTGTCAGGGTAAAGGTCTCAGGCTAAACACGAGAACTTGAGTCAAACCAGTGAAAGACTCTATTCAGAGAACTGATGCAAAACATTTGTGTAACTGGGATGAATCTGAATCCTCTAATCTAATGCAAATAGACTTTACATTTTATCAACCTAAATAAAGTTAAATGAACTTTTTTTCATTCGGTAAATCTGACATTTACATTTTACAGTATATTACTGTTTTTCCTTGACTTAACGGCAACAAACTGTAGAAAAACACTTTTTTTGCTGGCAACCATTAATTTACGGCAACAAACTGTAGAAAAACAGTTATTTGTCGAAAATTTGGCCATTTTTTTACAGTGATTTTTAACAGTGCACAAAGAAAAATGAAAGAAAGAAATACTATGTAAAATGTAAATAAAAACTAAAATAAAACTAATAAAAATAGACATATGTACCTTCGACAAATTATAATGCATACAATAATAAATACAGGTTCAATAACTAAAGGTAGCTACCAAAGTAAAAAGCTACAAAACAGTCAATCATTAAAAATGCCCGAAGATAATGTAAAATTCAACCCACATAGGAAACATTAGACATTGGTTTGGCTGCTGTTTTGTCTAAATATCAGAGAAATGATCCCCAGACAGCAGAAAACTTTTCAATGGAGTTTGACCTCAGAAATCAGTCTTTTCATTTGTATGACAGAAATCATGTCCACAATTCAAATTCGAAAAGAGAGGAGGTGAAGATGACTTCCAGTTCTTTAATGCAAGTCTCTTGGCCATGATCATATCCGGAGTGAGGGCCTGTTGTTAAGTTTTTGGAAGGCAATAGAGGTGTACAAACATTGCACTTAAATGAACTATTTACCGTTGAAAGTTGCACATCCCACACAGAAATAAAAGAGCACATTCCTCACACAGACGTTTTCTAGCTCTATACAGAGACTATGACATTCATAAGATTTTATCATTTTACTTGAACTCAAAAATGAAACAAAAAATAAAAGGAAAAATTATTTATAAATATATATCTTGAGGTTTGGTTTTTAAGAAAAAAAAAAAACATTAAAATTAAGGCTTGTACTTATTGGCTTAATGATCCAGTCACACTGGTTCTTGAATCAGACTTTCATGATGCTCTTTTATTTTGGTGTTTAAAAGTAAATATGAACCCTTTACATTTTTTGTCTTGTTTTTTGTTTCCTGAAAAAAAAAAAACATCAGCAGCAGCATGGAGAATAAATAATGACATTTTTAGGTGAGCTATTCAGGATCACAAAAGAGCTTTTGGGAAATTTGGAAGTTTGTAAAACCACAATGTATAAGATGTAATAATAATAAAAAATTCCACAACATTCAAGTAGGTTGATGTGGAAACAAGGAATAAAAAAAAAACCCCTGAACGTTATTCCTCTTTGTTGTATCCATGCTATTTGATTATTTGCTCACGTCAATTTTCATATTTCAAATACAGGTTTTTTTTACAGGTGCAACATATTTTAGGAGGTATTTGCATCTTATTCATGATCTTCTGGTTAATATGATAAAGTTATTTATATTTCTCTTTTTTTCTCAGAGGATTTAGTGGAGACAGGGACATCAAGAGTGTATGATAAGGATGGGAATTCTTCAAGTGCTGAAAACTCAGTTGCTGTGCCATCTCATTATCTGTTATGTGTTCCTGGTCAGTGGGCTCATTATCAACCTGCTTCAGCTTTGTACTCTACCACTGTGGCCCATTAACAAGCAGCTTGCACGCAAGATCAACTGCAGATTGGGTTATTCCATTTCTAGTCGTAAGTCCTGCAAGCTGTCACATGTGAGCTCACATCTTCCAAAGAAAGATACTGATATAAGCAGCCATGATGCAACAAGTTCCGTGCTTATTTTTGTCTTCATCAAAAAATAAGTATTGCATGAAGCACCAAAATCTCAGTAACAATTTAAAAGAGGGCAAAAATATTTGTCACGGATATGGGGTCATGATTATCATTTCTCACCTGTTTAAGACAGATTGCATTGTACCACAATTGTTTTGTAGGGTACACAAAAACTCAAGCCATTATTTCCTGTTTGAAAACCTCAGTGTCCGCTGAGGCTAACAAAACAGGAAGTTGGTATTTTTGAATATTGCAAATTGTTCTGATATCTATTTACATACATACAAAGATGATCAACTTGTTGGACTATTACACATTCATGAAAATGTAAATGCATTATGAATATATGCATCACGATTCAGTATGTATTTGTTCTCTGTTTGTTCAGAATTGGTGGCATTATTGGAGTGGTGGTCCGGGACAGAATGCACACTTTTCACAGCTCCAGAAAGCTATAAACTTTATGGCAAAGAGAATGCCATTGTTGTCCTAAATCATAACTTTGAGATTGATTTTATGACCGGCTGGACCTTCTGTGAGAGATTTGGCGTTTTAGGAGTAAGTCAAAAATACAGATTATATATATATATATATATATATATATATATATATATATATATATATATATATATAAGTTTATTTTTGCCCCCATTTTTCATGAGCTGAACTCTCTGAACTGAAAGGTCTAAGACTTTTTCAATGTACACAAAAGGCTGTATAAATCTTTATTAGTAAGCACTTCTCCTTTGCCGAGATAGTCCATCCACCTCACAGGTGTAGCATATCAAGATGCTGATTAGACAGCTTGCACAGGTGTCAACACAATAAAAGGCCACTCTAAAATGTGCAGTTTTATCACACAGCACAATGCCACAGATGTCGCAAGTTTTGAGGGAGCATGCAGTTGGCTTACTGACTGCAGGAATGTCCACCAGAGCTGTTGCCTGTGAATTGAATGTTAATTTCTCTACCATAAGCTGTCTCCAAAGGCATTTCAGAGAATTTGTCAGTACATCCAACCAGCCTCACAACCGCAGACCATGTGTAAACACAACAGGCCAGGTCCTCCACATCCAGTATCTTCACCTCCAAGATCGTCTGAAACCAGCCACCCAGCTGCTGCAACAGTTGGTTTGCATAACCAAAGAATTTCTGCACAAATTGTCAGAAACAGTCTCAGGGAAACTCATCTGCATGCTCGTCATCCTCATAGGGGTCTTGACCTGACTGCAGTTCAACAAATGCTCACATTACATGGAGTCTGGGACTTTAGAGAGGTGTTCTCTTCACGGATGAATCCCTGTTTTCACTGTTCAGGGCAAATGGCAGACAGAGTGTATGTAGTTGTGTGGGTGAGTGGTTTGCTGATGTCAACGTTGTGGTTCGAGTGACCCATGGTGGCAGTGGGGTTATAGACAATGAACACAGATGCATTTTATCGATGGCATTTTGAATGCACAGAGATACCGTGACAAGATCCTCAGGCCCATTGTCGTGCCATTCATCCACAAACATCACCTCATGTTGCAGCATGATAATGCACGGCCCCATGTTGCAAGGATCTGTACACTATTCCTGGAAACTAAAAACATCCCAGTTCTTGCATGGCCAGCATACTCACCAGTCATGTCACCCATTGAGCATGTTTGGGATGCTCTGGATCGGTGTATACAATGCCAATATCCAGCAACTTCACACAGCCATTGAAGAGGAGTGGATCAACATTCTACAGGCCACAATCAAGAACCTGATCAACTCTATGCGTGGATATATATGTGTTGTACTGCGTGTACGACCCCACACTACAGTAAAACTGCACATTTTAGAGTGGCCTTTTATTGTGGCCAGCCTGAGGCACACCTGTGCAATAATCATGCAGTCGAATCAGCATCTTGATATGCTTGATATATAAGTACACATCATAACAAGTGTGTGATTCTAAATGATTTTTAATTTGTAGTAATACTAATTCTTAAGATTCAAAAGTGTCATGATGCAAATACACTGTTACACTGCCATGTGATTTGCTTATAGAGCTCAAAGGTGTTGGCAAAAAAGGAACTTTCCTATGTCCCTGTGATTGGCTGGATGTGGTACTTCCTAGAGATCGTCTTCTGCAAAAGGAAATGGGAAGAGGATCGCAAGACTGTAGTGCAAAGCCTGCGCAACCTTCGGGATTACCCAGAAAACTTTTGGGTATATTTGTGAAATCTCATTCTGGTCATTTTTACTAGATTTCAGTTTTTAAACACACAGTTAGTTAAAGGAATATTTAATCTGGTCACACAAAAATGAAAATTTTCATGATTTACTGACACTCATGTTCCAGCTCATATGCTGTAATTTTTTTCTGTGGAACTAAAAAATATATAGAAGGGTCCATTTTTGGGTGAACTATTCCCTTAAAAATGACTCTATATTTTTAGCTTTTTTTTATTTGAGCTTTTCTGTCTCCTCCTGTGGTTTATGATCAATTTTATGATGCATCTATAGTTCCTGTTGCACTGTGAGGGCACACGATTCACAGAAAAGAAGCACAAGATTAGTATGGAGGTGGCAGAGAAGAAAGGTCTGCCCAAACTCAAGTACCACCTTCTACCTCGGACCAAGGGCTTTTGTGTCACGGTCCAGAACCTCAGGGGAACGGGTGAGAGCTTCTTTGCCTTTAAGTAATGATGAACCCATAGTGACATTGCTTTGATGGCTCTTTCATGAGTTAAGGTTAATCAGTCTGTTGATGTCTTTTCAATTTACATTTAAATGAAAGAAAATGTATTTTTGGCCGATGTAGCCTCTAAAGACTGTGTGTCCTCTGTAGCTACTGCTGTGTACGATTCTACACTTAATTTCAGGAACAACGAAATTCCAACTTTACTAGGGGTGCTCAACGGGAAAAAGTACCATGCTGATTTATACGTGAGGTAGGAATGAAAGAACTTTCTTCACATTGCTCTTGTGCATTATTTACTAGCCTGTTGTTTAAATAGTTTGTGAAAATGTCTCCTGCTAAAACAAAGTTCAACATGCAGTCTCCATAATCATTTGTAAATGTTTTAGTTTAATGACTCACTATATGAATACATTGGTAGTTGCAACATCAAGATAATCCGTCATGGATTTCCTTGTGTGTTTATCAGGCGAATTCCTCTGGACAAAATCCCAGAGGATGAGTCTGAATGTGCGGCCTGGCTTTACAAGCTCTATCAGGAAAAAGTAAGTGCACTACCTGCATTAGGTGGAGGTGTTCTTGTACTGGTCAGTGTTGTTTCAGTATAGTATTATAGCATGTATCAATATTTTGAATTAGCTTTTATTTTTATATCCATTTCTGTATTTCTATTTAGCTTGATTTTAATTTCAAGTTCACCAATTCACCCAAAAATGAAACTTCTGTCATTAATTACCCTCATTTTGTTCCATACCCGAAAGACCTTTGGAACCCTAAATGTGAGAGCTTTCTGACCCTGCATAGACTGCAGTGGAACTACCAGGCTCAAGGACCAGAAAGGTAGTAAGGACATCATTAAAAAAAAGTCCAGGTGACATCAGTGATTCACCCATAATTTATTCAAATTACATTTGGACCACTGATGTCACATGGACTATGTTAACGATGTCCTTACTACCTTTCTGGGCCTTGAGTCTGGTGAGTAATGACAGAATTTAAATTTTTTGGTGAACTATTCCTTTAAACAAACATTACAAAATTAGCTGGCAACGAACAAATTTGATTTCAGTTAATGAAAACATTTAAATAATTTTAGTTGTAGCTAACAAGAACAATACTGGTGCTGGTATGAGACCTTTAGTTAGTATTAGCATATTATAGTGAACAAATGTGAGCATGGAGTAATTTTTGTTGTGCTATCTCGTCTCACACAGGATGAATTCCAAGAGCATTACAGACAGACAGGGCGTTTTCCGGGTCCTGTTACAAGCCCTCCACTTCGACCTTGGGCTCTGCTGAACTGGCTCTTCTGGGTTTGTTTGCTGGTCTACCCTCTCTGCATGTTACTGCTGCAGTTGCTGCTATCAGGATCCACCTTTACTGTCATCTGTACATCGGCCTTCTGTCTAGCAGGTACTTGGGATAAATAGAAGGGCACAGGGTGGCATTTTCATATTGATTAGAATTTAAGCTGGTGTAACGAATAACAAAATAATAAAATTGCAGCAGATTATTTTTGTCATCAAGCAACAAAGGAATTTTATACTGCTGCTATTTTCCTCCAATCTGTTTTTTTCTAAAAAATATAAAGGAGACCAATTAGGTGCTAGAGCAGTAAGTATATCAACCATTTCTATCTGGATTTACTGCATGCTGGTCAATTCATAAGTGCATGAATGAATGACATTTTAATGCATTTAAAGTGCCCTGAAATATCATAGCATGTGAGCACAGGATTAAAGTTTCATTTCAGATCTAAACACTTAATACAAACAAAACAGTTTTTGAATTACATGATTCAGATTGCTTTAAGAAATCATGCATCTCCTAGATTTTGTTTAAATGAAGCTGTCGTTTCAATCTTGAATTTCTCCTTAATACATAGTCCCCGCATCTGTTGACCAAGGAATTTCAATGAGTTATGATTACTGGGGGAAAAATAATTTCTAGTGTAATTTCTAGTGGATATTAGCTAAGCACGACTAGATCCATATTGTTCTAGCATTCACAAATTTCACAGTCACAAAGCTCCCTGACTTTTCAGTTTAAAATTCCCTGGTATTTCTAGGTTTTCCTTGCCCTTGGGAACCCAGTTTGTATTGTGATCGAAATGCAGTGGTTCTCAGCCTCTTTTCCCTGGCAACCTTGGTTGAGAACCACTGATCTAATGAATGATATTATGAACCAGAGTGCTTGTAGCCCTAGTTTAACTATGAAGCATGCTAATGTGACTGGCTGTTGTACTATAAATGATACATTTTTACTTTTATTTTCAGTGTCAGTTGGTATCCGCTGGATGATCGGACAGACTGAGATTGACAAGAGTTCCAACTACGGAAATAAAGAGATGCAAATGAACAACAACTGAAAGACTGTCACCCACCAGGGCAACGAGATCATGCTTTTGTACAGTTATGAGGGCATTTTCACGACAGGAACTGGCATTAGCCAAGTGAAACCACCTTCATGAATGACGTTCGAGGAATTTACAACATGAAGTTTTCAGAAAGAGTCTTTTGAATAATTTAAAAGGCTTCTCTGTTTTGATTTACTTCATGTTAAGGCATTTGTTTTTTAGAAAGTAGGCCATTTAAAAAAAACGGTCTGTTTATTAATATTCTTTTTTTAAATATTGCAAACACTGTTGGAGGAGCAGAGAACCAGCAGTTGATGCTTGTGTAAGAGCATGTTTGTCCACCCGTTTGAGTGCAGCAGCAGAAAGGCGGAGTCAGACTGGCCTCTTCCCTCTCATTGGTTGATTATGCTCTTATACACCCAAATGGTAAAGGCACGCCATTGGCCAGCACAAGGCAGAGCCGACGCAGCACAACTACTTGTAGGCTTAAATATGACTTTTTAACAGTGGGCTCTGCAGCAAGGCAAACAAAACTACCATTTTAACAAAAACAAAAAAAGAAAATTAAAACCTTCTCTACTGTGACTTTCAGCCCCAAAACTCATTGAAATTGTACATAGTCAGTCAATGCCAATCTCCCTCCATCTCCCATTCTCTGATGCTTTGTGCGGAGAACGTCCCTTGAATTAAAGTCTCCTAACATGTATTCCCTGTGACTCAATCATTAACAAAGTGGCTGGTAAATTTCAGCTTTACAATATGCTTTGTACAAAGAAAAACCCTAACCCTATTCTTACAGTATGTACATAACGCACTCACACATTTCATCCCATGCTACTGTACATGTAAGACTTGCCCCGCTTTTAAAGTTTCGAGGGGTTCGTATCAAGCAGAGCACATCTGTTTTTCCTTCTTCCTCCCTCATGCGGTGTGAAGTAGTGCTAGCATTTATGTAAACATTAACAGAATACACGTCTTTTCCTGTCACTCTTCATCTGTGCAGACCTGCAATTGAAAAGACAAACAATAGATGGGTTAGTGCTGTTTCCATCAGCCTCATCCAAGCAGCCAATCAGCTGACAGCATGAGATGCTCACCCCTCTGTAATTAAACCAAAATTCTAATTTCTATTTAGCCCCCCCAAAAAACTTTTATAGTTTATTTAATAATCAGTTAGAGCAGCTTTATTTGATAATCAACAAACAAATAAAGATTATTAGCAATTAAATTGCACACAAGTTTTTATATCAGCATTTTAAATTAACTCCAACTGGTTGTTTAAATATAAACTCATATAAACTTTTTTTGAGAGATTTATTCGACCTGTTAAGACATTAAAGAGAATCAAAATGAATTTTGTTAGAAAATTGACCCGAATTTTAAAGCTAAGACTTTGTTTAATAGTAAAGAAACTGAGCACAGAGCTTATCGCGATTATTGGATGGTAGGTACACAACAAAAAGTTTTGTTCATGCATCACCTGAAAAAAGAATTCAAATTAATGTTCAGTAAAAATATGAAATCAATATTGCCACCCAAGCCAAGTTTTTGTATATATTTTGATGCCAAATTTTGCTGCATCACTAAATTAAATAATTGATTGTTTGTTTATGGCTCAAAATGAGAATTTTGTTGTGTCAGCGTTTGCTTTCACATTTTTTCAAGTGTGTAACATGTTTGTTGATGTACTAGAAGTGCTGGTTTGATCTAATTTGCGTTACAGATTGGAAATTTGGCACCAGAAAACAGCACCTCATCCCTTTCGTATGTGTGTCACCCTATGAATGAGCTGAAGAAAATAACAAGCTGTGTGGGCGAGGAGGAGTTCATACCTTGACAAAGGGGTGGTCCAACAGGGCGCTAGCGGTCCAGCGCCGCTTCGGTTCACTCTCCAGGCAGTGGTCCAGGAAGTCCTTTCCCTCAGTGCTCAGCTTTTCAGGAATGGGTGGTTTGTGGCCCATTCCCACTTTATACATAATCTGGAAGTTATGCTCATATTCGTGCCACGGTCTCTGAATTAACAAACATGATAGAACATGAGTTACTTCAAGTAACATGATTTTTTACACGCTAAAAAAAAGTCACTAAATGATGGTACTACAAAAACAATAAACTTTAAAACTGGTGGATACCTGAATCTTGTTTTGTTGTAATTGGTCTAAATTTGATTAATTAGATTTCAGGAAGCCCTATCCAGCAGTACCGGTTTGGTAGTTTAGACACGTGTAGACAAGCCCGGAAAATTCCTTTTGATTTGGTGTTATATGAACGCAGAGTGGACATGTTTTCACAACAGATAGCCATCTTCAAACCAGTTTGAGGAAAGCTGGCAGATGCGTAAATAAAGAGCCAAGCTCAGGCATAAAATATGCAGGTGTTTACCTTTCCAGTGACCATTTCTATAAGAACACAACCCAGGCTCCAGATATCAGCAGCACGGCCATGACCTTCACCCTTTGCTCTTGTGATGACCTCAGGAGCCATGTACGCTAGAAAAGAGTGAAAATGTATTTTCTGATAAATACCACAATGCTATATAAGCCAGTTAGTGTTATTTTATTGCTATTCATATTCTATTACAGTATAAGTTTTTAATTAGCTTTTATTTTATATTTTTAGTTTTACTTTTAGTTTGTTTCAGTCAATTTATGTGCTTTTATCATTTTATTATTTATTTTTTAATGTAGCTTTTATTTATTTCAGCTGTAGTATTTTAACTTGTTTCAGTTGGATGCCAAGCCAACAAAGATTTTTTTTTACGTTTTTATCTCATATAATATTAATATTTTATTTTAGCTAAAAGCAAACTGTTTTTGAAAGTATTAGTTAAACACAAACTTGTTTTACATTTCAAAATGCTTCCATTTGTTAAACATTCTTTATATTTATTGATAAAACCTGTGATGAGGTGTTGTTATTGTTATTTTGTTGTAAGATAGTTTTCATTAATTGAAATAAAGTATAAATATTATATGAAAAAAAATAGTATTAGAAGTAGTAATAGAAGTAACTAAAACTGAAATAATACAGCTAGATAAAATCGTTTAAGGCAAAAACTAATAAAAATGAGAACAACTAAAATTAAAACAAAAACTGAAAAATATAACAAATAAATAATACTAAAACTGTAATGAAACTAGTGACATTGTGAAGCTTTTCATTCTTTTCAAGTCTTCCAGGAAGCATTTCAGCTCGCCCAGTGACCCTTTATCATGAGATATGATGATACCATTTTAAAAAACCATAAGATACGCTTTAGTGTTTCATTTTTGACCGCACTGGTGATAAGAAAACAGTCTAGACCTCCAGCATGCTTCAGAGTTTAACAACAAAAAGAACAAGTCTTTAGAGATCTACAGTAAAGATAGTGTTTCGGTATGCCAGGTGCGGCTTTAGAACACATACCCACTCTGTTCAAAAACTCTGACATGCCCTCTGGTGTCGAAACCTGGGAACTACACCTTTAAGTCTCTCACCTGCTGTTCCCAGTGTGCTGTTCACCTCTCCAGGCATCGTCTGAGCATTGTTCTTCAGCTTCACCGAGCAGCCGAAGTCCCCTAGCTTTATCAAGCCCGACGACGTGAGGAAGATATTGGCTCCTGGGAAGTTAAAGAACAACAATTAATAGTGATGCAATTTGAGACATTCCATTAATTAGCTAATTATGAAAACTGGAAAAAATCTGGAAACGATAAATGAACACCTTTAATGTCGCGGTGTACAATGCCGTGTTCATGGAGCACGTTGATTGCCGTCGTGATCTGCTTGCTGTAGAGGCGGATGACGTGCTCTTGCAGACCCAGTCTGGACACTTCCTCCAGGGTCCCTTCATCACAGTACTCCATAAAGATATACATCTCTTCCTGCAAGAGCGAACCAGGAACAATGAGGAATAAAAGTACAGAAGAGACATGTAGACCTTCACATAAAACAAACAGACAAACTTTATACCCTGTGCAACTCAACACCAAAGTAGCGGACAAGGTTGGGATGTTTGATTCCTTCAAAGATCTTCAGCTCATCCGCCGTTTCCTTTATAGTTTTGTGGTCATTGGGCTGAAAGCGAATCTGAAAGCAAATTCAGTTGCATTTATTTAAGTGCTTATAGTGCTTTATATATATATGAAATTAATATACATACAGTCTCAAGCACGTACCTCCTTCATGGCCATCAGTTCTCCAGTGTCCACATTGATGCATGTGTAAACCTTTCCATACTGCCCTTCGCCTGTCAACAAAGAGAAAAAGTGTTATGAAAATGTAACAAAGGCCTCTACAATGTAATGTGCACATAGTAATGACCACTGACCTATTTTGTTTCCTCTCTGCCATTTGAATGTGACCTTGCGCAGACCCACGTGCATGACGTTGTCGTAGGATTTGGGGGTGTTGCACACCTGTCCGATGATGTTTCTCTGTCTCATGAACGCATAGTGCTTGTCATCAAAGATGCGTACAGAGCGCCGCACAGCCTCCA
This sequence comes from Carassius auratus, assembly GCF_003368295.1. NCBI lineage: Eukaryota > Metazoa > Chordata > Actinopteri > Cypriniformes > Cyprinidae > Carassius > Carassius auratus. The sequence continues at coordinate 5,901,376 of NC_039280.1, forward strand.
TAGGGCTCTGACGAGCTGCAGTGTCTGCAGGACAATTTTAAAATGTAAAAAATGAAAGACGATTCTGCAAATCTTCAGAATAAATTTGAATAATAAATCATACATTAACAAAAATGCTTTTTAAGCAGCAATCAGTAAAAATTTAAGTGAATCAATTCAAAACTGATTTAAAAATCTGTTCAGTCCTTGAAGTGTGATGGCAAAGCTGCATTTTGAGCATCATTTATTTTACCTTTTGACTGACTGATGAAGTTGCGGAGCTCCCAGCTGCGACGGGCGGTAATGCTGGGGTCTGCTTTAGGATACGAGGGCTCTGGAAATACAAGAGAAAACTTAGAGCATGTTTAATAAAAAAATGACACTTTGCACTAAGTCAAGTAATGCATCAATACCTTCCCTGTCCTCTGTGGGGCTGGAGTGGCGACTGAGGGATTTAAACTGCAGCTCCGCCGGCACAGATGACAGACGGTCGTTCTCATGGACACTAGAGACCCTGTGTGGCAGAAGAGAGTCAAATGTTACCTACAGTCACCACCTTCATTCAGACAAATAGGTTGAGACACACTACATGCAGAAAGGAAAACGAAACATGTTAGATATGATGAGTATGCTGCACACAGCAACACATAATGCAGATAGAAAAGCTAGCTCTATTCAAGCGCAGCAGTGTTAAGAATCACAATAAGCAGCATTAAGCTCTTTCAAACCATATACAATGACCCCTGCTTCTGATATTAACATAAAAGTTAATTGAACACATTATCTGTCAACTACTCTTTAAGCTATTAATATTGCTTGACATCCTATTTGTGACCCTGGACCACAAAACCTGTCATAAGGGTTTTTTTTTTTAATTATAAGCTGAATTAATAAGCTTTCCTTTGATGTTTGGTTTGTTAAGATTGGACAATACTTGGCAGAGATACAACTTTTTCAATATCTGTAATCTGTGCAAAAAAAAATAAAAAGCAATGTATAATTAATAATCAAATATTAGGTTTTGATATATTAACGATAGGAAATTTACAAAATATCTCCATGGAACATGAAATCTTTATATCCTAATGATTTTTGGTATAAAAGAAAAATCAATCATTTTTACATAGAATTTGTTTTGCCTATTGCTACAAATATAACACAGCGACTTAAGACTGGTTTAGTGGTCCAGGATCACACATATGAATTGTTTATTCTGATTATTACTGCAACCAACAAGGCACTCATGCATTACAGTGATTTTACCACCGTTATGAGAGTTTAGCCTCTCCACTTGATGTTGTGCCTAACTGTGGTAGAATCACTGTAACATGCAACCTCATTCTTTTCTTGCTTTCATAATATGGAGAATGTGTTGAGTGGCACAATGGATTTTGAGAGTTATATCAAATATATCACTACTGATTAGGATCATACATTTTCATTTACTAATGAACAATCCCATGTAGTGGTAGATGTGAGCTGATCCTTAAACAGCACTTTGAGATCTTTATGTACTTGGATCAACGTGTATTTTTGATACAGTGATGTCTATGATGGCAGCGGCACAGGGTGTTTTAAGCTAATGATGCATGCTAATGCATGCCTCAGCAGAAGCTATTAATACGGAAGAGCTGAACAGTGGACACTATGAAAGTTGGAAAGATCACAGTTCACCAAACACATTTATCATTCAAGCAAATCATCTGCTAAGGGCTCATACAGTGTTGAAGTGCACAGCAACGTGGACTCAAGACCATTGTTGTGGGCTGATTATATATCCAAACTAGCTGGCAAGGAGAAGGAGCACTACATCACTTTCATGTACTGTACTTGGTTTACACTTAAAGAGGTCACATCATACTCTTTTATTGTTTGAAATATTTTCTTATTATTTTAAATAATGTTTGTGTAATAATAATATAGTTGCTAATAACTATGTTCACCCTCTTCCTGAAACTGAATTGAATTAAACAGGTAATTTACTGCCAAGTATTTAATGCTCCATTTCATTGAGAAATGAAATACAGCATAAGTATATTTTTCTGCACTTACACATGAGCTGCAGTTTTGTGTCTAATGTCATTTGTGCTGCCTCATGCAGATAAATGTGTAAAGCAGTGTGAACACAACCACCCTAAAATCTATTTTCTCTGTGTTTGAGCAGCTTTAGTGAAAACAACGTCTTGTAAACTATATAGGTGTTTTGTAGTTGGATGTAAACAGTCTTAATTTCCTTAATTTAGTCTGGGGTATACATTCAATTTGTATTTACTACATTTATCATTGCTTTGTTTTGTTACTATTATTATTATTATATGTATGTATCTGTTTGTGTATGTATATGTATGTATATATGTATTTGTATATATTTTTTGTTCTTATTGCATTGTCCTTTTTTGTCTTTTACTTTTTCGTTTCCTGATCTCATACACCTGATTACCTGTATGTTGATATTGAACTTAATTAGTCCACTAATTGCTTATTTGATGATAGGAGTGGTTTGGAGTATTTTTATGTGTGAGCACACTAATTGTGATTATCACTTTGCCCTGAGGAAGACCATTGCGGTCGAAACATGTCGGCATTTTAATTTTTATATTGGCCTTACCACAATAAAGGCTTTTTAACATTTACCTTCTCCACCTGAATTCTTTTTGAGTGGCTGGGACCTATGTTTTTTTCATTCTATTTTGCTTCCCAATTCCCAGAGCACCTACTAAGAGTTCTTATCTCACCGGAGCGCTGGGTAGAATCATTTTCTAGTCTTAATTTTCTGCCAACATGAGATCCACTGAAGACTCATGATGTTTTTTTATGGTAACGCCCCACCAAATACACAAAAACCAGCAGAGAGGGGCGGGGTGAGGAGTAACTCATTATCATTTAAAGAGACATGCACCAAAATGGCTTGCTGTGAACTTGTTTTTGACAAGGTGAAAAGTGTTTAGTTTTACTCAACCAGTGAGTAATTTTAACCAAAGTATTCTTCAGACATTTCATGAAGAACTAAAAGAATCATACCAACTTGGAAAATGGGGATCCGATGTCCCCTTTAATATTGGAATCCTTTAAGTGTATGCAGAGCTGTAGCTGCTACATCCAGGGTTTTCTTTAGTACTATTGTAGTTTTTATTGGTATTTTGAATTTGTTTTTATTTATATATTTCCATTTTCACTATTTATTTTTTTGTGTGTGTAAAAAATTATTTAATTTTTATTATTTTGTAATGCCTATATAGTTTTTCTTTATTTTTATTGCAGTTTTAGTTCAAGTTAACCTAAATTAAAATGATAAATTTGATAACATTTATTTCAGCTAATCCTTACTGTATTTAAATGAACAAATGTTTTTTATGGGTTTTAGTTAACTATAATAATCCCGCTACATAATGCAAAAGGTTTAGCGAACATTCACACATTTTTCAAAGGATTGCTGACACTTTAATATAACTGGCCATTATTAATATCTTGGCTTTCAGACACAGGAAATCCCAAAAGTATTTCAGAAAGTTATTTTTGCAGTTTCAAAAATATATTTTTGTAATGAGCCATGTATATAAACGTTGTGGCATTATGTTTTTTAGGGCACCTCTCAGTATTTCAAGGAAATTTGATTCCTGATGATATGACCCCTTTAATTTCACAACATCCTGTGTAAAAACAGCATTACTCAGAAAATGCATATTTTACTCATGGGTGAGAAAACAGAACATTTTACTGAAAGAGCTGCCTGTTCCAAGTTTTCCGGTACCCATCATCCTCTTGTTGGCATAAACCATTTAGAATACATTTAAAAATTTTGCCAATTCACTCAAATGCTGTTCTAACAAGGATGCAATGCTTAGCATGTTGAAAATGTTGCAGAGCTCCATCTGGGGTTGAGAATGGGTGGTCCTGACTACCTGGTGTCATTGGGCACGCCGCCCGATTTGGATTTGGTGGCATGGCCGTGTTCCCCTTGGGGTAATGGAGGGGCGGGACGGGGACCTGGGGGACACAACTGGGGGCGTAGATCACACGGGAGACTCCGAGAGCTGTGGTGGAAAAACAGACTGACGGCCTCAGCATTCTGCTTTGGATGATGCGTGCATGTGTGAAAGTGTTTATTGTTACATAAGGCACAGCTTTACACGTTCTAATGTCATCATACCAACACAAAACACAACACACACCCGGTATGAAGATCTACATTGCAGCACAGATAGTGGTTAAAGCACTAATATAAAACTACAGCATTAAAAGCAGCATGAATCTTTTAATTAAACCCTCCTCCAGTTTAAACAGAACACAAGGGCATGCATAAGAGGTACATTTGCAGAAGTATTACAATGGCACGAAGATGTGCTACTGGTGAAGACCCAGGACATGACCTACCTGAAAGCCTCCACATGAGATGCAGGGATAAAGAGGTACGGGTTTGGAGGATCGCTGTGGCAACGGGGAACTTTGACAGGTCGAGGGCTGTTTCTTGGGGCTGATGGAAGATTTAGAATTTTATTAATTTACTGCTAAACCCTTACCAATTGCCTTAATTATTTCTGTGAAAAGCAATTTTCAGTTAATTCAAATATTTAAAACTATGTAAATTGCATAAGCTAAGAGCATAAACAGAGAACTGTAACACCGAAGAAAAAGAGAGCACTTACCAAAGTACATACTACTGACTGGACTGTGCGGTTTACCGATAACATGCCCTATACATTCATTCATCAGAGCTTGCAAACTCTACAAGACACAAGATTAACAACTATAAACTCAATTGCAATTGCAAAACAGATATTAAAACAACAGGGCATGGAAATCTCACCAGAAAGTCATCTTCTGGCAAGGCTGATATAAACGCAGCCTCAATCGCTTGAAGGAAATCAAAGCCTTGCGTCGCCCACCTAGAGATTAAATAAAAATGTAAAAATGTAAGAGCTTGTTAAAAGAACAAGGTGGCAATATCGTTTATTGAGAAAGAAGCTAGAAATGTTTTCTTTGAACATTAACATCTCTGTGGGATGAAACACTTGCTCTGTTCCAAAGCCCCGAAGAGCTTCCTAAAGAGACGGCATTTTGAGGCAACACGGATACAATCCTGCTTCAAAATGTAGGCAGCATGAAAACGCATGGTCCCCAGAAAACTTTTTTAGCACTGCATGCATCCTTTACAGAAAATGCAATCCTGTAATGCACTGAAACAAGTCTAAGAAGCATGCTATCTAAGATGAAGACATAGCATCAATAACAAATTTTTAAATACATTTACTCAAAACTTGTGTTTGTACTGTTTTCTAATGTTTATTCGAACACTGTTCTGTTTTGGAACAAAGTCTTTTTATAATCAAGTGAGAGGGGATAACGTTCCTTGACAAGTGCATGAATGTAAGTGCATAAGTGGGGCGTTTCAAATCATTACTTTTTCATGTTTTGAAGTTAAGATGCCCAAGAAAATAGCTGCCTTTGTAGGACATAGACTGCATAACATCCTCTTTGTTTTGGAACAGAGCCTACTCACCTTGGACGAGTGCCTCTTCCGCTTTCACACTTCGTGAGGACAAAGTTCATCCACTTGCGTGCAAAAGCGATGTAACGCTCCCCTATCCGCCGCCTGAACTCTCCAGACATCAGCCGCACAACCTCTTTATGATACTGCAGGAAAGCAAAAAACATATGCTGAACTGATAAACTCACGAAAAATCCTTATGCGTTTGCCTTCTTCAGACTTGACACTTTATCCTTAATGTTTTCCCCCCTTGAAATTCTTTAGTTCTGTGATGTTAGCTTGAAAGTAAACAAGTAACATCTGCACACTGCCTAAAAAATGAGGCAGATAAATTAAAATACCATAAATATATCAAAACTAAATTTTCGAATAGTGATATGCAATGCTAAGAATTAATCTGGACAACTTCGAAGGCGATTTTCTCAGTATTTAGATTTTTTTGCATCCTCAGATTCCAGAAAATAGTTGTATCTCAGCTAAATATTATCAGATACTAATTAACTATACATCAATGCAAAGCAAATTTATTCAGCTTTCAGATGCTGCTAAATTAAAAAAGAAACGGACTGGTTTTGTGGTCCAGGGTCACATATAGTGAAATGTAGGGCAGAACTTGATTTGTCCATTGGGAACTGATCAGATCAATTGGATTGCTGTTGGCTAATTGTGGTGCACTTTTGATTTCATGGTGACTTTAAGGTGCTGTGCAGCATTCATATACACAGAATCCTGTCAGGTTCGGACCTCAAATGCAAAGTTGTAGCCCTGGATCATGGCCTCTCTGTAATACTGCTGCAGTGTGGCTTTCTCCGTCTCCTCCACCTCAGCCTCAAACTCTGAGGTGAACATGTAATCCACACGGTCGATCGCGGTGTTGATCTTGATGCACAGTTGGAGAGCCTCATTCTGAAAGGACAAAAAATGTTTTTTTAAAGAGCAGCTCAAAGCAAAATTGCTTTGCAAACATCCTGTTTGCTGATGTGCCGTTTATATGTTTTCATATCATCAAATAATGTAACTCGTGTCTATGGAGCAAAACCGAAAGTCTCTGCGTTCCTTAAACCCGGGATTTCCATGCGTATTTTTAATGAGTGAAGACCGAACTGCATCTACTCCATCTGTATGCTATATCAGCATTGAGTGACACAGATTGAAACCCATGCTTGATGTGATTTGAAAGTGGGTCTCCAGAAACTCCAGTCACAGTAAGAAAACAAGTACACATCAGCTGATATGTCAGAAACTGGGACCACAAAATATATATTTTTAGGTTTAGTTTGCATCACCTTGAGCTGCTCCAGGGCGGTAACAATAAGCTGTTGGCTGGATGTCTGCTCTCGGCTGAGGGTGAGAAGTTCTTCCATGGACTGCTGGAAGGCTTTGCGTTGTGTCACCAGGTGGGCCGACTGCATCACAACCAGCAACAGATTGTCCACCTAGGAAACATATATGACATATTAGAAGCTTTAACGAATGGGTAGCTTGTAAGCTGAGATGACTATATATAAATCCTAAACCTAAAAATTTTAAAACATACTTTTTTCTTCAAAGAATGGTAGCACTTTATTTTACAGTCCTGTTCCTCATGTACATACTATGTACTTATTATAGTAATCACAATAACTATGTAATAACTAGGTACTAACCCTGAACCTACCCCTAAACCTAACCCTACCCCATGTAGTTACCTTGTGTTACCAGAACTTTCTTAGATAAATACACTGTATGTTAGTACACATACTGTAAAATAAATGCAACCAACAAAATAATACATTAAAATGTGCAATATAAACAAAATAACAATATTTTTAAAAAAAAAACCTATTTTCTATTGAATAGTTTTAAAATTGAATTTTTATAACCGTGATGGCAAAGCTGAATTTTCAGCAGCTATTACTCCAGTCTCACAGGATCCTCCAGAAATCATTATAATTCATTCATATCATTATAATGATAAATTGGTTTTAAGTTATCATCAATTATTACTGGTGCTCAACTTTTAGTAATGGTTATTATCAGGGATGTACACAGTTTTTGCTGCTTTATATTTTAGATTTTATTGTCACTTCTGATTAAGGTAACAAAAACCTTTTTCAACAAAAAAAAAAAGTCACTAATTTATTTTTTAAATCTTACCCAAAATATATATTCAATATAGATGAGAAATCATTTCTGAAGGATCATGTGATGAAGTCTGGAGAAATGGCTAAAATAGAAGTTATTTTAAATGGTAATATTATTGTATTATTAAAATAAACTTTCATTTTAATACTATTTAAATTGTAATATTACAAAATATTACCGTTTTACTCTATTTTTGATAAAAAAAAAATGTAAAATACATTATCTTAATCACTCCAGACTTTTGATATGTAAAGAACTACTTTTTGAGGAAGTGACTAATTTCTGTGCATTAACAGCACTGAATGGTTAAACTGAGAAGACCACACGCCTAGCTTCATACCTTCATGGCCCGTAATGTGTCCACAGTCTCCATCTGAGGTACTAGTTTGAGCACAGTGCCATCCCACTCGGTCCAGGCACCATCGGTGCTCGAGTCCCCAACTCCATGTTTGCTAATGAGCAGATAGGCCTCATCTTCTGGGATCTCGTCTGGTTCTTTTGAGCAGTCCTTTCCAGCTGCTGCATTCAACAGCTGTAAGATGACTAGCCGCTGCTCCATTAGATCACAAGGGACGAACACCTGGAGCTCCTCCAGTCCTGGGATTTGGACCTAAGAAAAGGGACACACAATGACAAAGTTATTAAGCACATGTAGAGCGTCTATCTATAGCAGACTATCATTAATATAGAGGAATGTCTTAATACTTTGACATAATTCTTGGACTTCAGTGCTTGGAGAAGGGCGGGAACTCCACTGGTCAACCTGAATTCTGCAGCAATCTCAAGATCCTGGATAGTAGTTAAGAAGAATGTTAAAATTGTCCATCACAGTGACACACCACAGTGCAAACATAGTGCCAGGTGAAGTCACCTTGCGCAGCATCTTGGCAAAGCCTAATGCTTTAGATGCTCTCTCCCTGGCTTCGTGGAAGAGCTCTTTGAGCGAGCGACTCGTCTCAATCACCGAACGTCTGCAGGGAAAGAAAAAACAGGGTTAAGGGGAAATGCTTAAAAAAAAATGGCAGTCAGTAAGCATTTTATGATGTGTTAAAAATATTACAATAGAATAGTGAATAGTTATTCTTCAGAAATCATTCTAATATTCAAGTTGGTGCTCAAGAAACAATTTCTTAGTATTATCAGTGTTGAAATCAGATATTTTGCGTAACGTTGTGGTATCAGTGATCCTTTTTTTAGAATTATTTGATGAATACATAGATTAAAGAGAACAGCATTTTTAAAGACCATTTGGAACACAATAAATCTCTTTAATGTCACTTTTGATCAATTAAATGTTTCTTTGTTGACTAAAACAAATATTTTCAGACAGATATTAGAACTAAATTTGTGTTTGACATTAACGGCACCAAACAGAATTGGATTCTAATCTCATTCTATTTAGTCCCTCTTCTATAGTCTCTATATCCCTAACCGTTCTACAGTTTTTAGATGAACAAACATTTTGGCTAGAATAAATAAGACAGATCTGATGACATAGCATTGAACACATGTTCCACAAGCTTTGATAAGTCTAGCACTGTGTTTATTACTCATTAACTGTTGTCTCAGACACACCTGATTTCATCAGAGGCAGTGCTGTCATCCGCACACTCCCAGAACTCATTGCCACTCTTCTGAAGACCCGCATCCAGAAAGTCTCCAGTGGATTTTAGCAGCATGCCAGCAATATCACTAGAAAAGACAAACCAGTAGTGATGCTTTTTGTGCAATGTACTTTGATATGTAATTCCAACCATTTTTTTCTTCATTTTTTCATCAATTAGAAAATACCTTCATAATGCTTTTCTATGGTACAAATGAAACCGCTAGGGCACAGAGTAAAAGACTAAAGACTAACCAAAAGAGTTTGCCAGACTGGGCTTCTCCTCCCCGGATGTATGGAGTGATGACTTTGGTGAAATTCCACTCCTCCTCCAGTAGGTTCTTCAGGCTGTGGGAGGCTTGAGGCAGCTGCTGTAACATCTGGATCCAGCTGCGCATGTAGTCAAAGTACACCTGCATGCACAGACACGGAAAATACTTATTGTCTGATCACTTTCTTTTAAATGCAGCTCTTGAAGATGACTGCTGATGTTTGCTGGAAGATTCTAAAACACAATGAAACCATGTAAGGATAAATCTTATTTTTAGATTTATTTTTATTTTATAATGCAAAAAGCAGAACTGGGCAAAAATCCCTGGTAAAGATGAACAGCCATCAAACACAGAACCACTCCCATCGAGTGACTCACAATGAAATAACTGTACCATTAACATCTCATTATCACTAATATCCTCATTTGAGATGATTACAGGCAGTTATGCATATTTATTACTATATACACATCAGACTCACACCATCATGCAGAATCTGGGTCATATAGGGTTGTTTATTGGAATTTAGTGTAGCAAGATTGACTTCCTATATGAGTCAATGTCACTTGGTCATGAATGTAAATGTAATTAAACAAGAAAGCCTGTGAATAAGATTACAACACCAGTCAGTCCTAATCCCACCTCTAGCATTTTGTGCAGATCCTCCTCAAACTCGTCGATGTTGGCGTTAGTCTGCAGACCCTGGGGGTCAGTGACGACGCCTCGTAGCATAAACTGGTAGTACTGTTTCATCAGGAGACCTCCTTTAAGAACCTCTTTACACTCACGCACCAACTACAACACACACACAAATTCACAAGTCAGCCATTTTTGATGTATCTAGGGATCATTTCATGGGATTTAATTTAGTCATGCTGAATGTGTGAACAGCTTTTATGAGTTTGAGTCTTGACGAGAGCCAAACACAATTTCTGCATAAGGCATAACATTTCAAAACAGAATAGAGAAAGTATAAATGTATAACCAAAACACTACACTAAAAAATCCAAGTCATACAAAAAAAAGGGTTGCAACTATAATGACAGACTCTTCTGTTGGCTTCATCAAAGAATAATAAATAAAACAAATAAATATAACTACATATAATATAAAAACTACAGAAAAAAATATAGTATTGTGAAATATTGCAATTTAAAATAAGTAATTTCTATTTTAATATTTAATTTTCTACTTCATTAATATGAAGATTAATTTTTAGCATCATTACTCCAGTCTTCAATGTCACATGGTGCTTCAGAAATCATTTTAACATGTCTTATTATCTATGTTGAAAACAGTTGTGGTGCTTAATGTTTTTATATGATTCTTATAGGATATAAGGTACTTTTAATAATATAAAGTTTAAAGAAATGCAATTTATTTAAAATAGAAATGTCTTGTAACATTGTAAATATCTTCACTATCACTTTTGATTAATTTAACCCCCGAATGTTAGAATGGCAGTGTTTATACAACATGTAGGTATCTGCAAGTAATGACCTGCTTGATGCTGAGCAGGGACGGTTCCCCTGCAGGCCTTTGCTCAAGGCGCAGTTTGAGGCACTCGTGAATAACATTTAGCAGCACACGGCAAAGCACCAAGAAGGCCGGCCGGAATGAGGGTAGGTCCATGTCCATAAGCTCCTTCCATGATACTCGTCCCGACTCCGCCTCCTCCTCCACCTGACCGGACACGGGACGAGATAGCTCTGGAAGGTAGTCACAGTGCTGCAAAGAATAACCCGGGACCGCTGACAACTAACAGAAACAGAGCAATGAGAACATGGACATTGAAATTCAGTACATGATTGTGGTTATCAACATAAAACAGAAAACACTGGCCACAAAATATTGCAGAAATACAGTTATGTAGAATAAAAGACAGTACACTGACACCCATCTCTTTGCAAATTTCTTGCAAATGACAATTCAGCATTTTTTTGTTGGCAGAACACAGATGAGTTTCTGAAGTATTTCCTGGCTGCTATTTTCAATATATTCAAACAAAATGAAGAATGAAACTGTCAGGCTCCAAAATGACAAAACACAGCACCATAAAAATGTTCAACACACGTGACATGTGAAGTTGAAAAAAAAAAGACATTATTCTAAATGTGTTTTTGGTCTTACTATAAATGATTCATCCATGCATATGTTGTTTTTGTATATGTTTTGACCTTAAAATAATTAAAATGTGTTTAATCAATCTCGTTCTTCCAATAAAAAGACTGACTCTTCTCTGGTGACGTATGCTGGATTTCTCAAAACAATTAGTTCGCATAAACACCCCCCTATTTCTTACAATCCACTGCAGACTTGCATTTAGATTTGCTTTCATCCAATCAACAACCAAAGAAAAGAAATTAGTTTAATGAAACAAAAATGAGTTTTCCTCAGATGTGTTTCACTACTCAGAAGATCTATTGTTACTTCAGTCACATCGCAACTATCGCTTAAAATGCTAACTTCCAATAAAAAAAATTAAAAATAAAAATAAAGTATTTCTGCCGATATGGTTCACAAAACTGGTGGAATGATTCGTTCAAGTCATCTACTTCTCTGACTCAGTGACCCATTTGTGGAGGTAAACAGAATCATTTATATGATGATGTTTTGACCTTTGGAGCTGGAAGATCTAGTTCTCATCTATAGCAACTGCATTTAATAGCAACCAGTACAGTTCCTCTTTTGTGCTCAAAAGAAGCAGAAAAGTCACAGTTCTGGAACAAAATGAAGGTGATGTAATGATTAAAGTATTCTCATTTTGGGCTGAACTAATCCTTCTCAGCTTCTCATTCTTTCCAACCTTCCATGAAGCCAAGAGGGATGTTTTCCCATTTCCTCCGATATTCCACGTTCACAACCAAACTAAAGTTCTGCCAACACTCAGTTGCTCTCTCACCTCTTGAGTGGGCATGTGACTCAACAGAGCAGTTCTGGACCTCTGCAGCGAGCGGTCCATCAGCTTGTGCAGTCTGAGGATCAGTTTACGCAGTCCCATCTGCTTAAGTGCCTTATCCACAAAGGGCCTGTAAATGGCGGTGGGACAGTAGCAGGTGTCGTTGTCCCGTGGGAGGAACTCCTCCTCTGAAAGGAGGCGTGAAAACTTTGGCGTGGAGCAAGGCGACTGCTCCCCGTCGCTGGTCGCCTCACTCAAGGTCCTTTCGTCCCCGTCATTGTCGGCAGTGAAGGTAGCAGTGGACTCTGTCTCATCCTCGTCCACCTCATCGTCCTCATTGCCACGGGAGCAGCGAGGCGAGGGGATCTCGAAGATGGGCCAGCCGATGCGGGAGAGGTCCCTGAGGCCCAGCACGGTGCCCATCACGCGCAGCTTCTGGTTCAGGTCCTGAGTGATGTTGAGCCACAAGCAGAGCGCCTGCACCCTGCCCTGGAAGTCTCGAGCCGCATACTTTTCGTAGTCCTTCTGCAAGGTTTGCAGCGACGGGTACAGAGCCTCCACTGACTCTAACAGCGACATGACCCACTTCACTTGATCGAAAGCTACTCGCTGCCTTTGCAGGTGCTCCCGGCAATCCAGCACTGAGGAAAACGGAGCAGCGGCATCGATTTCTCCCCAGGATGTGGAGCAGGTGCTAAAGCTAAATGGATCATTCCTGCAATTGGTTTCGCCAGGACAGAAGTTGCTCTCCTCAACTAAGACAATGCTCTCAAGCACAGCTAAGCTGCTATAGTCCACTTTGAAATGCAGAACCTCATTGATGATGTCAGGTATGGCTTGGCGGGCAGTGTACAGGTACAGGTCCTGCTCCGCGACATTACGGCGGGCATGCCAGGCCTGCAACTCCAACCAGATGACCTCTTTGTTCTGGCCCATAATGGCTGTGTTATCCAGGCCTCGCTGCTCCTTTTCTTTCTTCTTGGATGACATGGAGGTAAGCTTAAGCAGAAGTCGCAGAGTCTCAAAGAATTTAAGGCGGTCTGCCGGACAGTCTGTGCGTGAGGTCTGCCGGTGGGGGCGAACAGGCAACATGCCCAGGCTCAGGTAGGGCTTGCGGGGATCCATGTTTCTGGAGCCGATGGCAGGATTATCCAGCATGAAGGAGCCCTCGAACGTCTTCTTCTTGCTGTCTCGCTCGTTGGAGCGCTGGTTGAAGCGTTGCTTCTTTTCTTGCTTGTAGCTATGCTCTTCAGGAGGTTCGGCTGATCTGGCTCCTTCACGTTCTCGTTGAGACAACGGGCTGGAGGAACACGGCTTCTCTGTTGACGAAAGATATGAACGTTAGTGACAGAGACAACCCATTTGTCACAATGAGGTTACACACACACACACAAAACAAAAGTCACATTTCTATATATATTTAGTCTGCATTTGTCTGCAATTGACTTATTTTATTATTTACAAGCAATATAACAGAATAATAATAGGGTAACAATAATACCTGGCCCAGACCTGTTTGGCATCTAACAGCACATACAGTTGCTGATGAATGTACAGGATGACAACTAACTGCATGATGTAGCTTATTAGAATGCACATTTATGCAACTTAAATTTAAGATATGAGGGCAGAAGTGCCCGTGGATGGGTTTTGTCTTATATTTATATCATACACCATAGGCAGCAATATAACAAAAGCAAAAATAGAATTGCAAACGTGATACTGATTTTATACAACAGTTTAATAAACAAAAGCTAATATTTTGTTACATTTTATATAGAAAATGGTTTTGCTTAATTTCCCAAACAAAGCAACAGCCGAACTTAATATGGTTGACTATTTTTTTTATTAGTTATCACCAACTTTGCTCAGTTGTTGCAGCCCTAGTTATTATTCGTCAATGAAATATTATTTTAATATTTTTCACCCTATTAATTAAATGTCAGTGCACAGGTACTGCAGGGTTTTTTTTATTTTTTTTTCATTCAACATGATCTTAAGCTCTTGAATGTCACTCCAGATTGATTGCTTTGCACCCCTCTGTGGATCACTAAGGACCTAACACCATATGTTTCAGAAATTTGCAAAGTTAAGGGCTCTCACCTTTGCCCTTTGACCCCTGGCTGCTTCTCTGGTGTTTGTTGGACATGCGTTTTATCTGCCGAGAGTTGCGGGGAGGGGAGGTGCTATAGAGAGTCTCCTCTTCCTGGCTGGGCTCGTCCCAAGACTCATCCACATCAGTTTTCTGCTGGGCCACATCTTTGGATGAGTCCTTGAGCCTGAATAGAAATCACAACAATCAAAAAAATGTGTATGGAGCAAAAACGTGCACCATTGAGCAAAACTAAAAGTGAAACCACATTTTTGTTATCAAAATAGAAGAATTTAAGAAAGTAAATCCACAGCAAGGTCTAGAAGCACATAATAAGGGTCTTTCCATTTTAAAGAGGATCACAAATTGGAAGAGGAAATTCATCACATAAACAATGAAATGAACAAAAAAGGACTTCTTTGCTAACTCGTGCAAAACTAACCATCATGCTGAGACAAACTGTGCATGTAGGTGTATTTGGACACGTGCATGTCTCTGTGTGTGTGTAGGAGGGAGGAAAATGATATTGATACAGGGCCATTGTCAGGCTATGGAGGAAGGGATCACTTTCACAGTAGGGACAGACTTTGGTTGAGTTAATCTGTGATTCCACTCACAAAGACCACTCGGAGTCAATCAGAGTCATCCATCTGCCCCTCACACAAACATAAATTCACCCACAATCCCCAGGGAGTCTCCAGCCAGCCCAAATGTCCCCCAGACACCTGCTGCAGGGTATTGTGGTCCTCGTGCCAGAACATTCAGACACAGCCCGCCTAACACCCTGCACCCCACCGCTGCAGCCACTTAACATATGGATACCACCCTGAGACACATCATTTATGTTTAGCTGACTCACATCACTTTAGCACCATTTACTTTGGTGGCACAATTTGGAGGCGAAAAAAATCTAATTGTGACTTTTCTGCTAAAAAAATAATATTATTTGAAAATAAAACTGTATAAATATAATACTAACATTTATCATCATAATTTCTTTATTTTCAAACTTAATAATGACTTTATGCTTGAAAACATTTAAAGCTTCTCTTTTGTTGACAACAGAAGTTTGGGAGGATTGTCGGCACGATGCATTCCCAAATGCGACCCAAACTCACAGTGCATGAAAAGATGTTCATGAGGAGCAAGATTTTCTGCAAATCAAGCCATGAGACACTTAAAAAAACACCAGATTATGAGCTGCTAAAGTTTAAAACACCACATTGCAATCCTCCAAATATGCAGCACATATTTAATTAAGCTGCAGACTTTTGACAATCATGTTAAGCCATATCAGGTTTTCAGCTACTTTGATCAATTGTGCAACCCTACATTTACACTCACTGCATGCAAATTAATGTGTATTTTTCAACAATGAACACAGCGAGCATTATCATAATTTCTGAAAACTTGACCACACAAGCAATAAAAAAAGTTTCCATAACTTCCACTTCTTTCTCTCTATGAGCAAATATGCACAATCTAGTGCTATGTGGTATACTGAATACCAGTGTTTATTTTTCTTATGATTTGAATTTTTAAAATACAGCAATACCAGTGTCATTTAAATAATGTTCAGATAGTGTCTGAGAGGGGTCTCTTTTAACTGTGTCACTGTGGTGTGAAAGTTCCGAAACTGAAGCAGTATCATTAAACAAAAAAGTAATATAGCCAAAAACACTGCATAGCCACTCAACATGCATCGACTGTACATCAGACGATGTCACGATTATAAATGAGAGTAACTCTTGGTTAACATGTATTGATGGGTTTCGACACTATTTAGAGTCAAATTTTTTAGGGATGCACCGAATGTTCGGCAACCGAAATTATTCGGCCGAAAATAGGCAAAAAAGCACTTTCGGTGTTCGGCCGAATAAGTAAAAAGGCCGAATAAATTTTGCCGAACAATGACGTTTTTAATGACGCAATCAAATAACCCGCGTAGAGTGATAGGCGCGCGCTTTATGCAGCAAACATGTCAGCAGTGTGGAAACACTTTAAAAAGTGTCAGATAAAGATGCAAAAATGGCCGTTTGCAGACATTGTTCTGGATTTGGGAAAGCCGCTAGGTGATGGAGACGGTCAGGTGATGCACAGCGCAGGAGATGAAAACAGCTCAGAGAGTAAACTGGCTCGTACTACAGATGAGCCGCGCACAGTCTCGCTGTCTGACATGTTCGATGAGATCCTCCAAGAGAATAACCCATTTGCAAGACAGAGGACAAGCTCGACTGCTCAACAGTTAGATGGGCAGTGTTGTGCCTGAACGCGTTCATTGAATGATAGTTCATGAACTCGTTCATATTTTGGGCGAACGTGAACTGAACGTGCTGTATTACTACCTGATGAACGTTACTGTCAACTCGTTCATTCTGGTGTCTGTGAACGGCACGCTCACTCAGGTTAACTTCGTTCAATAGGGTGCCACATCTCTATAGAGCCTTCCTGGCGAAAGCCCGGCTAAAACACACCGTAAACGGGTCTTAATATGTAGCGAAAAAACACCCAATCTGGCAACACCAGCCACCAGTGGCGCACAGTCGTCCGCCGCATGAGCGACGCGTCATCAAAAAAAAAAAAAAAAAAAAGGCGACAGCAGCATGTAGCAAGAAGGTGTATGATCATTTAAAATAATTTTTTATGATGTTTATGACAATGTCGGTGAGAATGGGAGACAAAGCATTAAAGCAACAATGGGGGAATGCTGTCCCCTCAATCCTAATGTAAACCCTGGTTGGATAAGGATTCAAAATTGGATATTATATGAAGATAAAATCTGAGCATAGCTTCATTGTTAAAACTGATAAAATAATTGCTGTCTGTGATTCTATATGGGCTGTGGCAATAATTGTGAAAAATAATAGCTTGCAGCAACATATGGAAAAAAAGAACTATGAACTAGTTAATTTTTGGAACTTAGTGAACTTAGTTCAAAATGTTGTAGTTTGAACTATGAACTGAACTAGTTCATTTTAAAATTTGTGAATTGAACTTTGAACTAGTTCATGTAGAAAGTGAACTTTCCCAACACTGTAGATGGGTATCTCTCAGAAGTCCCCATCCCCAGGAGCAATAACCCTCTCGAATTTTGGAAGACAAATCAAGGCCGCTTTCCTGACCTGGCGCAGATGGCACGCAGGTAGGCTCCTTGTATGGGAAATTAATTTAAGATTTTATTTGTATTTTGGATTATGGTAACACTTTATAAGTAGTTTATATTTTTAACATTAACAATGAAAAACCCTTATTAAAAGCATTTATTAATCTTAATGTTAACATTTACTAATACAGTATTAAAATTAAGTATCACATTTGTAATTTCTGAATTAAAAAGTATCAAAAGTGGTAAGCCTATTTGTTAAAATTGTTAATGCACTTATACTAACATGAACTAAATATTTTTTATTATCTTACATTAACGAAGATTAATAAATACCATAACAAATGTATTGCTCATTTTTAGTTAATGCAATAATGTTAACAAACATTGTAAAGTGTTACTACCTATATTTTATATGTATTTTGTGAAAATTCTGAACTATTTTCAGTGTAGTAAAATAGTAGGCCTACACTGGGTTTCAACCATTTCATTATCTTGAAGACATTGTTCATTTTGAAATGAGCAACTGTCAGAAAACTGCAATAAAATTTTCAACTATTCTGCAGGTACTTGTCTGCTCCATGCACAAGCACCAACAGTGAGAGACTGTTTAGTGCTGCATCTCATGTCCATACCTGAAAACTCAGAAGGACTGAAAAAGGTGACAGATTGGCAAAATAAATGGAAAAAACGCGAAACACCGCATTCGGTATTCGGCCTTCGGCCTTCGGCCAAGCATTTCATTATTATTCGGCTTCGGCTTCGGCCAAGAATTTCATTTCGGTGCATCCCTAAAATTTTTCTACAATATTCCCTCATCATGACAGTATAAAATAGACATTCTAAGTCAATCTACTGCAGGAGCCTATTTCCTCTCTCAGTCAGTAGAAAATGTGGTTTACACCCAGTCATGCATAGAAAAAAAAAATACAGTCATACACCGTGAAAACTGTATAATTTTGGAAAATACCGTGATGTTAATTTTTGGTCATAATACCGCCCACCACTAGCACAACAGCATGTAAATAACATTTTGCAAACTAGTTGCATGCAGGGTTTCTGTGCAAAATTTAGGCTCAACCAGCCTAGTCCAACTCTCAAAAGCTTTCTGAGAGGGTGACAGAGTTTTTGTGTTTGAAGGTGCAGCAATGGGCAGAGTCTGTGTGACCAAACCCTTCAGGAATGACACCGGAAATGGTGAAATCACCCAGGCTTCAGCTGTTTGTTTGGTTGTCATGACGTATCTCCATTGAACGCTGCTTGAGCACTAGAGCAGAAAGGTCTAGAGAATTCTGCCTCTGTACTATCACCCCACTGAAAGGGATCCAACCTGCAGAAACACCACGGAGTGCAACCCCATAACGCACAAAAGCAACAAGCTGTTGATTTACAGCTGCATATGGAGCTTAGGTCTATTGAATAGCTTGTCCAAGGTTATCAGGAACAAACTATATAGCAGAGGAATGTTACAGCCTTTGACAAGGGCCATAAACAAAGCTGACCACATCTGCCTCGCTGCAGTCAAGAGAAGCCAGTGAACTCTGACCCCATCCACCACTGGAGTCATTGTTGTGGCCTGCAGCGCTTCATTGTGTGATAGCGGCACATGGACCAAACGGTTTCAGTGTCTAATGGCTGGTTGCAGCCAGTAATAGAAATGCTATTGCTGAAATGATTCATTTTTGTGTAATGATTTTTTTAAATGTAAGGTGTACGAAAATAAAAGGTTTGTCCAATCATATCCCTCAGTCCGAAGATTACGACAGACTATCTTACCTGCCTGTGAACATATGTATTTGCATATCTCCACACATTCAGACCGAGTGAGAATGGAACACGTTATTATTGTAATATTATGCCATTTGTGTTGTGTTCTCACTGGTGAATGAGACATGAGGTAATCTGACAGCATTGCATTTAACCCTCCACCAGAACAGTCTCTCATCGTGTTGCTGGTTAGCCTCTTGTCTGCCTGTGACTGTTCATGTGTTTTGGAGGTGGTGTGACTTTGGAGAAAGATTTGCAAGGAAGGTGGGATCTTAGGCTTTCAAAGCTAGCTTGCTATTGCTAGCCTCTCTGAAATCACCTACACTACCTTTAAAAGAACACTTCACTTTTTTTTTATAGGCTAATTTTCCAACTCCCCTAGAGTTAAACAGTTCAGTTTTACCATTTTTAAATCCATTCAGCCGATCTCCGGGTCTGGCGGTAGCACTTTAACTGTAGCTTAGCATAGATCATTAAATTGGATTAGACCGTTAGCATCTAACTCAAAAATGACCTTCTATATATATATATTTTTTCTATATTTTATATTTTTCTTATTTAAAACTTAACTCTTTCATAGTTACATCATGTACTAAGACCAATGGAAAATGAAAAGTTGTGATTTTATAGGCTGATATGGCTAGGAACTATACTCTCATTCCAGCGTAATAATCAAGGAACTTTGCTGCTATACCACGGGAGCAGCAGGCGCAGTGATATTACGAAGTGCCTGAAAATAGTACTTTTAGGCACTTTGGTCATTCAGACAAGGTACGCTACACTTATGAAAGTTACAAAAGTTATTTAGTCAAGAATAGTGAGCGATCTTTTGCTATTTTATTAACATTAAAGTACAGGAAGCAGCACTAGGATTATGCAACAGACATTATAAGAGATGTAACAATCACCAGTTTGACGATAAATCATGATAAAATTCCCCACGGTTAGTATTATAATTTAATCTTTTAATTATCATTAAAACCATACTGGATTACCGCGATTTCAGACTGAAAATGTAACTTCGCCATCACCGAGATAAACTACATTTTTAAATACTGAAATACAAACATTTTCTTTCTTTTGATTTTGGGGCAAAATATGACCTGGATATTTCTTGACCATTTTCTTCACCCTGTACTTGCTATTTTCCCTTCGATCACAAAAACACAAAAATCCAGTATAAAATCTCAAAAGAAAAGTTTAAATTAAATTGTTGTTTTTTTTGTTTTGCTGTTGTTTTTCCAAAGGACGTTTACAGACATGGCATAAACCTAAAAGAACACAATGTCACAGACAATACGGAACAAACAGTAAGCCATGCCGCAAACTTATGTAACTTTGACATAAGACCTTGCGAGCAAATCTATGCTACTGCTGGCATTTGCAAACACACATTCTCACACTTCCTTCTCTAACACGCAGATGACATCCCTGCTGAGCCACCGGCTGATTGAGTCAGCCCTGCAAGACACATGAAGACCTGACTGGGCACTATCAGTCACCACTGACACACAGTTCACCAAAGACAGACACACGCACAAATATTTCTCACTTCCCCTTATTATCAATAATGAAAATAATGATTAATATTTTGTGGAAACCAAGAATTATATCAGGTTTCTTTGAAGAACAGAAAGTTCAAAAGAACAGCATTTATTTGAAAATAAATCTTTTGTAACATTATAAATGTCTTTACTCTCATTTTATTATCAATTTAACATGCCCTTGCTGAATTAAACTCAAAACTCAAAAACCTTAGTATCTGCAAAACAATGCATCATAACAGCAATAAAATAAAAAAAAACACGAATCTAAGATTAATTGATCTCCAAAACAGTTGTTAATTGCAGCCCAAGCAGCAAACTTTTTACATCCATATGACCTTTCCCCACAAGCACTGGAAATAAAATCCAGAGATGTTGCTAGTAAACAACTCCACTGGCCTGTGATGTTCTGTTCCCTTGAGTGTTTTTCTCTGAAGCTTATGTTGTCATGCAATTGATATTCAATATTTCCTCACAGTCTGCAAAGAAAGTTAAAATTGAAGTGTGTCATTTCTGTATCACAAGCAGCAGCACCAAATAAAATTGCAAGTAATTTGTTTGAGCAGCCCGAATGAGTAGAAAACACCAGATCATCTAATGCTGAATCTTTAAAATCAACCTTATTTCTAAATGGTGCTAATGTTTTGGTGAAGAAATATTAGATAGAAGTGTCTACAAATGTGCAAATGTAAACTGGTTTCAATAGGCTGTCAGAATGATATACTAATGCACTTGGGTCATTAATAAACTGTATTACCAAGCCTATCAAGATGCAGAACAACTGTTTCATTCCTGCACATTTTCCTTACTGTGAAAGCAGCACATCTGCAGCATTTTGAGGTTTCGGTCTTACTGATTTGAATCTTCTACAATCTCAACATACACACACTTCCATGCTAAGAATACATCTGCATTCTGCAAGAAAATACAATTCCTATAATTGCATGACTCAAACTATATTAATGTTGCTTGTTAAGTTAAAGGTTGGCATCTTAAATAAGATCTCTATAGGCACAAAATACAACTGGCCGTGAATGAATGAAATGGATAATAGCACAATGTCACATTATGAAAAGTGAGTTCCAGGAATGCTAAAGGAGACTTCCTCTAATTTTAAAACAAGCCACTTCCTTTGCTCTATTTCCCATCACTACGCCACAGATTTGTACAATATTATTTCCTGTGTCCGCATAATGACCATTTGAGCCCGCAAGGCAGAATGACTTATGTGTGTGTGTGGGTGGGTGACATTAAGACAAGAGCATGCAGAGCAGAATGGACTGAGTGTTGCATGAGGGACCAATGAAAATCCACCAACCTTGTCTAGCCAATACCTCTGAATTGAGGACTCAACATAAGCTCTAACCTCCACGCCTGGTGCACACACCCTCTCCGGACAATTGAAAGCATAATGGAAGGAATTACATGAGAAACTAAAGACTGTTTTGGGAGTTTGGCTAGACAAGCGATCGCTTTAGGACGATATGTGTTACATCTGAGTACTTCCTTCCTAAAGACAAGTCAAAAAGAGGACACAGAGGACTGAAGCTCTGCTGGGCAGAGAGATGCAGGTGCTTGGCCATCATACAAACCAAAATACTAAACTTGCAACCAAAATATAGCACACAGAGGAAAGAATTATCAAAAACATGCATACAAAACCACAGAAGCATCATGTGTGGCTTCAAAGCACAGCTGTGTGAACTACTGGGGCTGCCTGGAATATCCAGTATTTAATATATAACCTCTATTTATGAAAACGATCTAGGTTTATGTGATAAGCGTGCCTTGATTATATTTTATTTTGCATTTATTTTATATTAATTAACACATCAGTTTCACAAGCTATTTCTTGGCAAAAATTTTGCATTCCAAAATCATAAACATTCCAAAAAAACATCAACTTATTCATATTTTGAATACAGCTAACGCCACTGATAAAAGATTTTGTTTTTCTGCATCCATTTTATAAAACATTACCTACAAAGTCTGTCCAAGCTAAAAATTATTGTCACATGACATAAACAACTGAACAGACCAAAATGTTTGTTTTACTTAATCCTTAAAACAATTAATCTACTCGGTAACAATTGCCGTAAGGGAAAAACAATGATTTTACAGAAGTCAGATAAGACTTGGTACTAAAAGCAATCTGCAGCACTGCACCATGGGCTGTGCAAAGAAATAAATCAATGAGATCCAGCCATGGGTGCCTCCAGGACGTGAGGTCAACATTCTTTTAGTGCGTCCTGAAGTTGAGGCATGCTTGTGGTCATAAATGAACTAGGATGGGATTTACAGCATGCTTCACAATGCAGAAAAACGTCAAAACATCAGTTCTGCAAGTTAAACAAACATATTGAAGAATTGCTTGCTTGACAGCTGCAGAAAAACCAATAAGGTTACTGAATAACATGCGCACTAAAGATTACAAAGTGTTCAGAGGCATCAACCTGATTTTAAGTTACCAAACAAGGCCAAGAAATACGTTCTTGACACACTAAGCAATTTTCCAACCTATAAATGCCAATGCAGTCTGATTTTACAGTTAAGCTCATAGCAGCTCAGTTCACATGAACTGCACAAAAAAAAAAAAAAAAAAAAGCAAAAAAGTAAAGTGCACAACAAATCTCTGGTCTTGCATAGAAAACCACTTATCTCTACCATTAACACTTACCAATGAAAGCAGTTTATCAAGAAGAATTGCTAGGAAGGGTGGGGAGAGCAGGAAAAGAGACAAAACAAGGCATTCTTGAGAAGCTGTCGCCAGGCATTCAGGGCTAACAGTTTCGGTGACGTTGCGTGGGTTCATAAGAGACAAAACTATGAAAACACTCCAACAAAACATTCCACTGGGCTTTATCAGCTGAAACCTTGTGCACATGGCAGTGGGCAAAAAACACTTTCTGAATCTGATCTTAAACTTATGAATTCAAATGCAAGAGTACAGAACGCACTGCAAAAAAAATGGCATGTGGCTACAGGCCAACAAGAGATATGGGGGGGGGGATAATTTGCCAGAAGAAGCTGTTCAGTTCAAAAAAGTACAGTTCAGGTTTCAAAAAACTCCAAACATCAGTGAATTAAAAAAATAAAAAAACAGCCAAATTACCCGATTACAACACTTGAAAATTAGATGTTGCACGTCAAATCCAAGAATTCCTGCTCAGAAGAGCTCAGCCGGGTGATTTCTGGGAATAGCAAATCAAACATTTCCCCAACTCACTGAGGGAGTGTGTGTCAATGTGACTCATAGGGCTCGTGATGACCGGCTGGATATTTTATATTCAGTCACGACTGTTGCTTCATACCGGCTATCGGGTCAACGACCAGCTTCACTCATAGTGCTTGTTTTTTTTGTTTTTTGTTTTAGAGTTCTGTGCAACTCAAATCGCATTCGAGGAATGATGCAAAACAAACTTGAACATTGAACCGACAAACTCAAAATGTTTAATCGCAACCTGAGATCGAGACCGGATATAACCGGTGATCTATTCATGTAACAGCACACTGAAATAGTACACATTCCTGAAACTTTAAAAGGCACACTGCAGAAACAGAAAGAGGGACGCCGCACACAACAAGCGCTAACGTTAGCCGAGTAACGTTACATTGATCTTGCATAGACGCACAATCTCTATACCTTTCCCACAGGTCGGCTCGTTTCCATCAACGCTTTGTTTTCCTCTCAGAAACGGACGTAATCGTGCATACGCTTGCTTTGAGGTCGCTGTTTTCAATCCTTTTACAAAAGTTTGCAACTTTAATATGAAATTCTGCTTAGTGTTGCGCTGCAAAGCGGGATCACTTTGTGGCAGGAAGCGAGATGCAGCGATGCCAGATTCGTGAATGAATCATTCTAGGGAGTCGGCTCTTTTCGAAGAATTGAACTGCACCAGAGCGATCTGAACTGGACTGAATCGTTTCCGATTTAGCAACTATGGTCGCAAGTTCCATCGTACAGTTCCATTCCTTAATAGAGTTCAGTGAAACTTCCAACTATTAGTTAGCTAACGATCCTTTTGGAAACGAAAACCTGATCAGTTCAAGTCAACCCATTAAAGGGATAGTCCAACAAAAAAAAAAAAATCTGTAATTTTCTGTCCAAATATTTATTCTAATTTAAGTTTTTCCTGACCTGTATGAATTTCTTTATTCTGCTGAACACAAAAGTGAATATATATGGAATATATGGAATTATATTCCACTAAAGAAATAAACTTTTGAATAGTAGATATTAAAGTTTTGAAAAACCAAAGGGTGAATAAATTATGATAAAATGTGAATGTTTGGGTGAACTAATTTTTGTAACTTTTTTCCTCTATTCCAGGTTTATCAGCGCACATAAGTTATAATAAAGCATTTCAAATGAACTATCATGTCTGCAACAAACTGAACATACGTTAAATCACACCCTTAATTAATAAAACTATATGTAAAACCGTTATAAACAGCGGCTTCTTTAAAGCATTAAATATGCTGTGGCGGTCTGTCATCACAGAATCTAAGTCCTGCTGAAGTGAGCGATTCGCAGAAATGACTCGGATTTCCCATTACAAGAGGGTTGAAGCTGCGCGCATGCGCTCTAGTCGCGCCCAATACGGTCTCAATGGGTGCACAATTTGGCAACGTGTCCTGAATCCCGGCTGTGTACTTGCGTGACCACACACAAACATTCATGCATACAGACACACAAACTCAAAAACGCAAGCGTTGGTTCTGATGTGCTTCCCTTACCTGATCTCATCCGGGGGCTCCATAACCGGGGCCGAATCGACGGGAGTGCTCTCCATTCACCTGTGCATGAAACAGAACATGTCCAGGAAAAGAGAGGTCGACTTTGCAAAGACTTGTTGTGATATAAGTCCCGGTGCACACTTTATTTTTCTATCCTTCTGCAGAGTTGAGGCTCGCCTGTGTGTGCACTGACGCCATGTTTCCAGCAGCGAACCTCTGATGAGGGAGTGACACACACTGACTCTACGGCAGCTCGTGCAGTACACCAGACCCGCTGCTGCGACCGACCGGATCACGGCCGCCCCGTTCCGACGCTCCCAGGAACTGCAGAAAAAAAATACCTTACAGTAGATCCATCTGCCAGATTTTGACCTGCGTTTTTCGGACATAGGGGCGCACAAATGCATTGTCCACATCACTTAAAATAGCCTTATAATGCGATTTTATAAAGGGCATGTTTCTTTCGTAACTGTAGCTCTGGGGAAAAAAGGTCTAATAATAGAGAATTGAAATTGCATTACTCTCAGACCCTACGTGCATACAGATAACAGTAGAGCATAAAATACAGATAAGTACAGATTAAATGTAAAATACGATTATTCAATTGTACAAATAAGGACATTTTAAAAAATAATAATAAAAAAGATACATAAAGCAGAACACAACATACACATGGCATAGTGAAAAACCAGTGAAATAAACAAATACTGCAGATGTTATGATTGTAGTGACAAAAAGCTCAGAGAGTAGTTCTTTATTTAAACTGTCAGAAGAGGTAGTTGAATCAGTTCAGTTCAATGCTTGAACGAGGTAGCGTGCAGACCAATGCTGCTTAAGTGATTGGTGCAGGTTACAGTGTGTTACTGGGAGGGGGAGTGGTAGGACGTGGGGATTTTTTTTTGGGGGGGGGGGGGGTCAGCTTCCTGACAGCCTGATGAATGAATGTCCTGGAGGGAAGTGAGAAAGATATTCTCAGCTGCTCTCGGTAAGCGTTGAATGATCTTCCAGCAGGAAGCATTGCAAGCACCATACCACAGTGATGCAGCTAGTAAGAATGCTCTCGATGGTGCCTCTGTAGAAGGTGCACATGATGGGGTTCGGGGCTCTGACTCTTCTCAGTTTGCGGAATGAAAGTGAAACTCACGACATTTGCCAAGTATGGTATAGTCCATACTCGGAATTGGTGCTCTGCATTTATCCCATCCAACACACACAGCAGTGAGGAGTGAACATACCATGAACACACACCTGGAGCTATATATCCAGTGCCCAGCGACTGTTCCCACCCAGTTTCAAAATGGTGACCTTTTGCCTGTGAGGCCGTGATAACCACTACAAAAAGGAAACCTGGGAATGGAGACATGGGTCAGCAGAGTGAAGAGGAGGAGGCTCAGCACACATCCTTGGGGGGCCCCAGTGTTCAGTGTGATGGTGCTGGATGTGTTGCCATCGACAGTAATAACAACTGTTTTTGATTGTAATAACAATTGTAATTCTAATGTTTTAAAGAGAAAAAAAATTGTAATTCTAATGTTTATAATAAAAAATGTTTTACATTAACTAATTTCATATTATTATTATTGTTTTCTAACGTTCTGTTTGTTTATTTTAATGAATTGTGTAGGTTTCAATATCACATTAAAGGTTGAAAAATAGCTGACAATTTTTCTTGGATTTGATTTATATAAAAATATTAACAAGGGTAGACTTTTTAACCAGTCTTAAATTATTTGAGTTTGATGTATTAATTTATTTTATTCACAGGTTTTAATGAGATTTTCATTGCTAAAAATACATTTACTCATAGATTTTATTGTTATATGAAAATGTAAAATATATATGCATAACTTATTACTTTCATGTTAAATAGTGTAAGTTAGAATTACTATAATTACTTTTGTGTTAAATTAAAATTTAAACTTAAAATTTTTCTAGACTTAAAATAAATCATAGTTGTTTTTCTCAATTTTAATGTACTAAAATAGTTAGAAATGTTCTCTTTATTTCTATTTTATTTGTCCATTTAATATTGATGTATATATTTCCATATGACTTTATATCTGCTTATATCTGTTAGGCGTTAGGCCTAATATTTGTCATTCTGAATACTGTTAATATGTACAGTCAAATCAAAAATATCTTATGTAGACTTTTAGTCATTCGCCTTAGGTTTTACTGAATCTTTTGCAAGATAAAGTGTAGCGAGAACAGATCTATATAAACCTATTAATAAAAGTATAGAAAAGGGCACAAGGATGTGCAGATACACAGCTCAATCTGTAAGTAAAAGGGACAGCTATTCAGACTTAAGTTATGAAATGATGCCTCAGAGCAGAGCATGATCCTGATGAGAAATGCACAGGTATTTGGAGGTCAGTTCATGACTCCAGAATGACAGTTATGCAGGGTGAAGCAGGAGGTTAATGTGTTTGAAACAACACTGTGCAGAACTCAAGAAACTCACTGAACTTGAATAGAGATTGATTAGGAGGGTGTCACGTCCAAAGCACAGGTATATAGGCCACACTGAAGATTTTTTAATGCAAAGAATAGGCATGTGTGAGCTTATAAATAATGAAATACTTTGCATCGCCTGGGTCTTAAATTCAAGTATGTTTTCAATTGCACTATTGTTTTATCTTCTGTGGATAATTGTTTAATAATTGTGAAGTTAGTTAATTACACTGACTTTTCAAAACATGCACTTTCCAAATAAAAAATATAATCACTTTCAAACAAGTCCAGTCCAGCTGAACAGGAATACCTGCTTAATTATCACACCACATAAAAGACAATTGCTTTGAATTACATTTTTTTAATTATTCAAAAAAATCATGAGGTGATTTGAATGTAAATCAAATATATTTATTTACTCTTACATGTATATTCCAAACAAGACATGCCAGTTTTGACAGATTCAAAATATATTTAGTTTTTCAGCAGAAACTATGTTTATCACAAGTAACATAAATCTCAAGTTCATCATGTAGGCGGATGCTGCTTGATCTTTCAAAATGTTACTAAAAGAAGTATAATATCATTAACCACACATGAAAAAAAACTAGGTCAAACCATGGTTTTCTTTGATGTATCTACGTAAAAAATCTTGTTTAGGAGACTATTGCAGACTGCTCAATCTAGAATAACTGACAAGAATATGTTAAACAGCTTAAGACTATGATTACAGTTTACAGGACATTTTGGGAAAAATTACTTAACATGGCTGAACCACAGAGAATTCCTAAATGTCATGACAGACTGTGAATCTACAAATATACAGAACTGTTTATTGAAATTAAAAAAAAAAAAAAAGTGTACATACATATTATGTATACAACAATACAACATAATAGTTTCCTTTTAGAAAGTCTTCCTATATATGGGCTAACACTCTCAGACAATTTAAGAACTGAGGAAGCCTATCACTTGTCAACCTTTTCACTTATTCACAAATGCGCTGGGTGTTCTATCCAATTTTTCCACTTAGTGGCGCCATTGTGCTATTCTGATCTTACACTGCTACAAAAACGTTGCTTGAGATGGACAATGGCTATACTTAACAAGAAAAATGGCTGCAGTGTAGGTCTAATTTTACTAGGGGAAAAAACCCATAATGACCAATTTCTAATCTGAATATAAGGAGATGTGTTCCAAAAGTCTACAGTGGTACATTCCTGCAACAGTTTTTCCTGCTTGTGCAAACTGACAATGTACTAAGGCAGCCTTTTTTTAGCGTCTGTACAGAACAGCAAAGAAGAGGATAAAAAAGTCATATGAAAGTCACAGAAGAATTGATTGATTTTGGTCAGAAATGTTAGATTTGGGAAAGACTCATTATCTTAAAACGGTCCTGTTTCACATGCAGTGTAACAAAAAAATTTAAGACCAGTAGCCTACCAACTGCAACAAGTTATTTAGGCCTATTCAAACCAGACGCCTATCTCTAAAAAAGTTGAGACATTGGTATCCAGGTGACTCAGATCAGATATTAATCAATATATTAAACAAATTCCTGACTGTTTTCTGGTTCATTTAAATAAATAAAAAAATGTCAAACTCGTCCAATGCCATCTGTGAAGACTTTTCTTTGCCCATAGTCCCTATGGTCATGCCCTGCTCGTACCAGACCATGCCGCCAGGACTCAAGGTTTTAGACAAAACTGCAGCGGGCGCATGTGAAGCTGCACACTTCGTAAAAGTGAGCCTGCCAGCTGCTGTAGTTGGCTTCAACTCTCGGTGTCGAGCAAAAAGAATATCTGTCATCACTGAAGAAGAATGAATCAGTTTGCCCAGGTGAGACCGCTATAGCCCGTTTTCCGATTTTCTAAAGAACGACTCTTATGACTCTAAAAGTCAGCACACCCACAAAAATGTAATAACAGACTATAGGTAACGTTTCGAGCATTTAGTGAATGAAGTTTGATTCTTGAAAGAATGATTCTCATGAGTCGGTTCATTTTGGTCAATTAAAATAATAAATAAAATATTATTTTATTCGTTTGAGTATAGGTAGAACTTTAGGAGCAGTTATTGTAAAGAATTTATTTAAAATAAAAAGAAGTGCTAAACACATTTTTCAACAACAACAAAAAAGTGTAGCCTATTAGCCTAAATCTGACGTCATCAATATCATTAATTTTCTTAGCCACCCCACCACATATTGGTCTAGACCCCACTTGGTAGAGAAAACCACCGGTAGAGAAAAAAATTCTGGCGCCGTGCCTGCTACACTGTTAAAGGTAAACAGGCACGGCGCCAGAATTTTTATCTCTACCCCGGGTTAAATTAAAACTTATATAAAAAATTCTGGATTTTATTTACAGCCAGAATCGATTTCCATCTCTACCACAATTACAAAGTACTTAACATAATTAAATCCCCCATCTTATGTTTGAGACTGCTGTCATGATTCATGTAGGAGGATGTTAAAATCAGCACAGTCGATGCTCTTTCCTCTCTCGTCGATGTTACCTGGTGGGCGAGAGCCAGTGACGTCACGTCCCCGTTACGAGCTGAGATCCGTCTCCTCCGCGCTGCAGTGCATTCGGAGCGGCCCGTGCAATCAAGAGCTTTAAAACACATCGAAACCACAAGACCCGACATCAATAACATAAGACCCCACATCAATACCATCATCACCATCGAATTGAATAGGAAAGCTGAAGATGCTTCAGTCCCTCGCCGGTAATTCGTGCGTGCGCTTGATACAGAGCAACAAATCGGCATGGTATTTTCTGTTTCTCGTGCTCGGCTATATTCTGTATCTCATATTCGGAGCGGTGGTTTTCTCCTCGGTGGAGCTGCCGTATGAAGACCTCTTGCGCCAGCAGCTCAGAGGGATCAAACGACAGTTCCTCCAGCAGCACGAATGTCTGTCCGAGGAAAGGCTGGAGAGGTTTCTGTCAAAAGCGCTGGAGGCCAGCAACTATGGGGTGTCTATTCTTAACAACGCGTCGGCAAGCTGGAACTGGGACTTCACCTCGTCTTTGTTTTTCGCTAGCACGGTCTTATCAACCACAGGTGAGTCGTTGAACAACGCGGACATGTCATAAACTTATACAACATGACATTTAATGGTTAACGTGGCATCCGTGAGACTCTGTAGATAGTGCACCATTTGATTTGCAGTGACCCATATTTTTTTAATGCTTCAGCAAGTCATCAGTAAACAATCAATAGGCTACATCTCATTTGACTTTTTCTTAAATTATATGTATATTTATATTATGCACCACTGCTAATAATAGAGAAGTTCTCATTTTGTTCTTGTTTTTTTCATTTTCTTTGTTCTCTTTGGAAAGCTGGCTCGTCTGTCATTTAACACCTGCCTTAACACAATGTTACCCTAGACAGGTATCCAATTCTCAGAAAGACGTGAAACTTTATAGATAACTTTAAAGTAGATCTGTACAATTCAGTCTGTGAACTATATGCAGATATAGGCCTGTATGTTCACATATAGGAGGAAGCGCAGACATAAAGATCACAACTTTCGGTTTCAATTCTATTAAAGTATACCAGCATTTCCCAGACATAAGAAAACTTAATATAAAATCACTCCCTTATCTTTCGAGATAAAACGTTCCCTTCACAAGACCCAGCATGTACCTCTAAATCCAAACCAGCATTACATGAAAGACAGCTTCTAAAATCTGTAAAGCCTGAAAGTAATGTTTGTTTGTTTGTTTTAAATGGAACAAATTTTTAAACCTTTGGACAAAATCTAAATAAAACAAAGTTAGCATATATTTTTATATAATTTTAGATTATATCAGGTTTTTATGGCCCATGTGATTTAATAAGATTATGTAGTACATTGAGGACACTTACATTTTATTCATAGACCCAAACCAATGCTGAAATTTTGATAATGTAATGCAACTTAAAATGATTGCTTATAATGCAATATAATTCAGTGATGATTGAGAGATAAATGACGAACCAACATTTCTCAAAATACTGATGTATCTCATTTGTTACACACGTTACCACAATTTAAAAAAAAAATTCTATGGATAACCAAGTATGCCTAAATATCCAGTAAATATTCATTTTTAAATGCTCTTAAGCTCATTTTATGAAAAATCATTAAATATTTCAGAACAAAAAGACTGCAACCTAAAGTGGGACATTTTTTTCAATTACACAAAAATGACTTTAACTTACTCTATGTGTGTGAGCTGTCATCAGATGAAAGATGGCAATGGAGCAGATTTTGAACAGATTTTTTTGTTTTGCACATGTTGGTAATTTATAAACCTTAGAAATGTACATCAAAGAAAGATCTGGCTTTTTCTGGGTTAATTACAGCTGGTTCACACTGTTCTGAAAAACATCACCAGGTTAACACATGGATCCAACAAAGTTACCAGTGGAATCCAGCCTATATGAGTTAAAGTGCTGTCATGATTTAACAGGGAAGAAGGATTTACATTCTGTCTTATCATTTACACAGACATGCAATACCTAGTTCCCCTTGGCATTTGCATGTTACACAAAAGATATGTTCAAATCTCAAATCTCCTGAAAAGGTGGTCTTAAGTGGCACATTTCAGCTGATCACAGTGGGATACAAGCTGGCTATCCAACTAGATCAGCTGACTTGAGTTTGTAATTGGCATAAATGTTTAACAATTTTAAAATCAGTCTCTTTTGCTCACCATAGCTGCATTTATTTGATCAAAACTACAATAAAAACTGCAACATCGTGAAATATTATTACAATTTAAAATACAATAAAAAAAATATATTTTTAAAATATATTTTAAAATGTTATTTTTTATTATGATGGCTAAACAGAATTTTCAACAGCCATTACTCCGGTCTTCAGTGCCACAACATAATATGGTGATGTGTTGCTCAAGACACATTTCTCATTATTTTCAGTGTTGTGTTTGTTGTTTCTTAATATTTTTCAATTTAATGCCTACGTGCATTTCTTTATTGACCCAAACTTTTAAATGGTAATGTAGCTTTTAATACGAACGGACGTGTAATTATCAGTACAAAGAGCTTTCCTTTGGCCATTTCCTGTTAAAAGTGGGTGGGATGTGTGTTCTAACGTTTGGTTAAATGGCTTTTCTCCTTAATGCAAATCCATCTAGCAAGCTTCTATCAGAGACCCGAAGCATTAAGAGAGACCCTGCAAACTAACCTGATTGTTCATGTCCATAATGTGAGATCGTCCATTAGATTTGAACTCTTGGGAGGCATCAAACTGCTGAGGGCAGAAATTAGAGCAACGTAATCTGTTTATTTCAAGGATGCAAAAACAAAAATAGATTACAGAGCTGGACAGAATGATTATTTCTTTGATAATCTAGGATGGGACTTAATCGGTTCGTTAATAGGTGTCTGGCAATGTCTGTGGGTTGGTATGGCTTTGTTTTCAGTGAGGACAATACAGTGTGCTCATCCATGTAGTCTCATTAGAGAAATGATTTCATGAAGTAAATGTGTAATTTTCCACTCACAGGATATGGTCACACCGCACCTCTCTCTGATGGTGGGAAGGCCTTCTGTATCATTTACTCAGTGATTGGCATCCCCTTCACCCTCCTCTTCCTCACGGCTGTGGTGCAAAGGATCATGGTCTATAGCACCTGGCGGCCCATTATGTATGTTCATACACGCTGGGGTCTGTCTAAACCACTGGTGGCCCTGGTTCACGCAACTCTTCTGGCCGTCGTAGCCGTGTCCTGTTTCTTCCTCATCCCTGCCGCCATCTTCTCTACCCTAGAAGAGAACTGGAACTTTCTGGAGTCCTTCTACTTCTGCTTTATCTCACTCTCCACTATCGGTCTGGGTGACTATGTGCCTGGGGAGGCCTTTAACCAGAGGTTTCGTGAGCTCTACAAACTCGGCATCACTGGTAGGTGTGGTTTCAGTTGGCTTTGTTTGGTGTGCATTCAATCTATTAAAAATGTAGGGACTTGCATATCCACTTATTGCTATAGTCATTGAGAGGGCATTTGAAGCTGAAGTGGAAGTTGAAAGCTTGAACATTTAAAAATAAGATCTCTTTACCCTCAGAGACATTAACTGTTTTTGTAACTCGTGTGTGATTTTAACATAAACTTGTATTTGACAGTTTAAGCACAATAAGACTTGAAAGAGTTTAGTAGTTAAAACCGTGTGACAGCCGCTTTCTGTGCGCATGCTTCAGATGTGTGCGCTCAGAAAACCGTTTATCATAAATTCAGACTAATATGATGCGATAGACATGATAATCAAAACCAAACAGATGTTTTTTGGCAGAGTATCTGAGGTACAAGCTGTAAAGCCACATATCTATTCTGGAAAAGGGGGCAAGGAGCAGCATTTGTATTTAAAAAAACATGAACGAAAACAGAATGTTTCTGCTTCTACACAAAAAAGGCATTTTCAAAATTATATAATGATCTGTGGGGTATTTTGAGCTGAAACTTCACAGACACATTCTGTGGACACTGGAGACATGTTACATATTGTAAAAAGCGGCATAATAAGTCTGCTTTAAAAAACATTCAGAAGTCTCAGAAATGCTGAATAGTAAACGTTCTGTGGTTTATTTGTCATGTAAACTGATTTAAGGGAAGTCTATCTGAAAATGATAATTATATAAATTCCGTTACAGCATAAAAAAAAATATTTTAAAGGATGTTGGTAACCAAACAGTCTCGGTTTCCATTGACTTGCATTGTATGGACAAAAAATGTAGTGAAAGTCAGTGGGAGTCGAAACTGGTTACCAACATGTTTCACAGAAGAAAGAAGGTTTGAAATGACATAAGGGTGAATAATTTATGAAATAATTTTCTTTTTTAGATAGATCATTCCTTTAATGTCAGTTTTTGGTTAATAAAATATCGTTAACATTGTGGTCCAGTTTAAAGGTCCTTATACTTCTCAACAATAAGCCTTTATTTCTCATAGTGACATATTTTATTGAGTAAACATGCCTAGTTTGTTCACTTCCTCTTCTCGTAAGTTAAATTCAGCCCAGCGTATAAGTAAAAATACTCCGCTGACTTCCTTTTATGTATCTACACATCTTAATGTGTCAGTCTGGCCTGTTGTCATAGAAACAGATGGAAGGTAAAAAGGAAGTGCGTGTGATTCGAGAGTATAAACTGTTCTTTCACTGCTTCTATACTGTTCCATCTAGTGTTTGTCTTACTTATGATGCAGCACAGCTCACATTTTCAAAGAGTTGCATGGAAATGGCACATGGCTTTCGTACTTGTGTGGGTTTAGTTGATGCAGATGGTCCCGTCTTTCTGTTCGGTGTGCGGGGGACGGTGAGAAAGATTTGCTATCGTAGTGTTTTTGTGGAGGATGTGGCATTTGTGAGCCCCACACATGCTGAGTTTTCTTTAAGTCTCATATTTTCCCAAGAGTATTTTTTTTTAACCCTTACAGAATTGCAACCTGACTTATTTTGTTATGTGATGTATATTTTCATGAATTACATTCATTTCTTTCTTCCCTTCGTGTCCGATAGTGTATCTCCTCCTCGGCCTGATTGCCATGCTGGTGGTGTTGGAGACTTTCTGTGAGCTGCAGCAGTTGAAACAGCTGAGGAAGATGTTTTATCTGAAGAAGGAGAAGCCCCAGGACCGTCTGTCCATCATGGAACATGACCAACTGACCTTCAGCTCCATGCCAGATGGTACTGTCAACTCGCCCCAGGAGGACAAAAGCGAACCCTTTGTGGACTTCCCCGTTCTAACCTCTCCAGGAGGTGATGACCCAATGATCAAATAGATGTTTTCACTTCCATCAACATAGCTCTCAATCGAGGGAGACATCTTTAGCAGAGGGGTCTTGCAAGTGACTGGTAGGATACAGAATTGTGAAAATTCAAAAGTATGTTGATCAAGATTCTGCGTATTTAACAGCCCTCTACAAAACCATGATGCTTGATAAAATCATTCACTGGCTGTATATCTGTAAATGATCAAAAAGCACACTTATGCTGCTACCCTACAAAACTACATTAAAAAGCAGAATTGCTCACTAGTATGTACTTACCAATTGAGCGAACAGAAATGGTAGAAGTAATGATGACCGCATTTGTGGCATAATGTTGATTACCACCAAAAATGTATTTTCTTTTAAGCTCCTTTTCTTGAAAAAAAAAATCTGTTTCAGTAAGGGACTTACAGTTGACTTGAATCTGGCCAATCTGTAAACACTAAAATACTATTTTAATTGTGTATCCACACAGTATGTTAAAATGATTTTAGCATGAAAAAGAAAAACGTTTAATCTTTTCTAGATAAATTTATAGCCAATTTTAAATTTTTACCATCCCAATGGACTTTAAATTCTAAGACCATAAAACTTCAACAAATAACAGATTTAACACACAATAAGTGATTTTATAAATTAGCAGCTTCTCATTTCTGCTTTTAAAGGTGCAGTTCACCCAAAAATGAAAATTCAGTCATCATTTACTTAACCAGTATGACTTTATTTCTTCTGTGAAATTCAAAAGCTATTTGAAAGAATCTTGGTCATTTGAGTTCCCATTAACATGCATTGTATGGAAAAAAAGGCAACACTTTTCACCAACATTCTTCAAAATATTGCCTTTTATGTTCCACAGAAGAAAGTCATAGAGGTTTGAAACAACTTGAAATAAATTTGAGTTTTTATTTCTGGCTGAACCATTAGTTCAACCCTTTAAAAAAAAAAAAAAAACATTTACTTCTTTCTTTTTGAATAACTAGGAGCTGTTTCTTGATAATCAACTTTTGTCACAACTGCTGCTAGTTAAGCTTGGCTTTTCAAGGTATGAACCCAGAATAGTTTTGTGGTCCAAATTTTCAAAAATAGACTCTAAATCAAAATGCACTTCTGCTCGGATCTAAGCTTCGAATAAAGATCACCATCTTCTCACATCTTTATGAACATGAGATCTCACTTACATTTTAGTGGAGACCCGTCATCAAACATAGTAGTTGCCCATCATGTGTTAAGTTTTATTTCCAGCTCATGTGATCTACCTTGTGAGCTTGCAACTAGAGTAACACTTAAGGATATCTGCTACTAGTGGTGTTAGAAATGACTTTAGAAGTCTCTCTTGAAGCTGTATCTAATGCATTGAAATGTTAAGACTGTAATGCAGCATATACTGTAGCATAAATCAGTGTAGAAGCACAAAAACGTTCCTGCTCAAAAGCGAGTCATTACACATTTTAGATGACATGGAGTTAAAATAGTGTGACATTTATCTTAAGGGATATTTTAAATGTGTTTTAAAGGGAAAAACCATGTTATACCCTGTATAATTTTCTCATTTTAAAAAGTGATGTTTTACAGAGGTCTAAATATTAAAATGCTTGACAGAGTAATCGGAGATTACATGGATTTTTGAATCCAAGGTTGAATAATGGTTGGCTCCGTGTGTCCTTGTCCTAAGCTACTGAAAAATCCAGTGCAATGCCGTTACATTCCAAAAAAAGGTTTGGAGAAAATCTTGGATTACTGAATTGTGGTTCAGTATTATCGACTAATTGACTGTATAAAACTTAGATCATCCAGATCTTTGATTGTTGCATTCAGAGCATTTCTGTGGCTATTTAATAAACATAAATTAATTATATTTTTGAAACATGCTTGAAGTGTTGTTTACAATAGAATGCTTGTGCTTGTATTATGAGAATGACTGTTGTAGGCACAGACTGATGACTACTGTTTAAGGTTCGGTTGGAAGATCACACTGTACTGCAGATTGTGCTGCATCACTTTCAGCGCAGTAAGAATGTCAAGACATTATCACAATATAATAAAAGTTGAATTTTTAGGTCTCATTTTAACTTCTGTTGTTTCTGACTCTAGGGATTATTTACAGATGGTGTTGTTTTTACATTAAAGGAACATGCTGAATCTGAGCTCAGGCCATGGGAACTTGAATGTGCCAATGTGACATTTTACTGTATGAATAATGAAGTGCTATGATGTCACTGCTGGATTCTTTGTGCGTATTTGCATATCCTTGGTGTTTTGCTGCACAAGTCTCTTATGATCAGCTACAGCGTCTTAACATTGTATCAGTGCAGCACAGAATAATGTATGCATTTGTTATTGAAAATTTTATTTTATCAGTAGTAGTGGGTTTAGAAATAAACAAGGACATGCTGTCATGATATCCGTTTAAGTTGTGTATGAAAGACTGTTGAATAAATGTCATTTCCATATGAAAATCCTGAACTGGATCAATTGTCTTATTTGTATGAAATAAAAAATTTTTAGTTACAAAATAAGTGTAACCAATTTGTTACAGTTACCAACGAAAATGTGTAATTACAACTACTTGAAAATGTTAACCACTACAAAGGGGGTTACATCTGAAAATTTTCCACACATACACAGATTTTATTTCTTTCTTTCCAAAATTGCATTGACTGCTCTAAAATACGAGACCCCAATGTTTCAGGAGTTTAGGACACATGCTTATTCAATAATGGTTTTATTTCCTATTTGGGTTTATGTACTTTAAATGCTTTATTTTTTTTAAATTAAAGTTTTTTTTCCAGGGCATTGTTAGATGCTTACGGTCATAGCCATGCAAGGATTAAAAATAATAATAATTAGTATTAAAACTGTTGCTCATGGAAACTCGCGTCAAGGCAAAGATTTGTTTTTAAACATTAAACAAACATTTTATTTATTAAAATTGGTGAGAACAAATACAAAATCACGAACAAACACAAATAATGAACACAAAATACACTAATAACCATGCTTTTGCACTTTAAGTAGCAGGTCATCACACAGTTCTGTGACATCTTTGACTTCTTTAGCCTGAGAAGAGAAAATAGTCACATTATAGATGGAACATAACCTTTTTAAAGAAGCTATTCAGAATTACATTCAAAAAGGACACCACTGTAAGAGTGTCTTCCCTGTGTGTGCGCGTTTACCTTTTGTTCCAGATCCTTTTCTAGGGACTGAACTTTCAGCTGTTCTCTTTTGAGCTGCACCTGCAGTGCTGCCACTTCTGCACCCTGTTTAGTTCGAACCTCATTTATGGCCTTATTCGCGCTGAAACAACATTAGTGCCATTAGTGAAGCTTCTAGTCATGTTTATCAATTATGCAAGATTTTATTATCACATTCATAAGAGAGAATGTGTTTCAGACTGCTTGATAAGCACATACTGATCTAGTTTCTCCTCAGCATGGGCTTTCAAAGCTTGATAACGCTTTTCCTCTTTCTGCAGTCTGTCCATGCAGTTCTGTGCATACTGCTTCAGAGTTTCCTCATTCTTATAGAAGAAAAATGGGGCAAAAAAAAAAAAAAAGACCATTATACAGTAAAATAATCTCTTGATTTGAGATGAAGTCTTGTTTCAGAAGTCTAAAAAGCATACCTTTTTGAATCCCTCAATGACTTCCTTGCATCTGTCAAGACGTTTGACAACGGAGGAGAAGGATCTCTCCAACTCATTCAACTCTTTGGACAGCTGGTCTTTTTCCTGGAGGACTCTCTCCAACTCAATTTTGGCCAAATCTTCCTTCTGTTTATGTTCATCTGTAAACACACAGGAGTGTGTTATTATCTGACATACTGCCTTCAAAATAATGTACTGAAAATAATCAAGCAACTGTCATACCGCTGATTTGAGTGATGGTGGCCTCAAATTCTGACACTATAAACCTGAAAAGAGAAGAAAAGCGTTTAAGACTGGCGTGCAGTCCAAATGTCAGTCATGCATGAGGGGTCCCACACAATTCAATCGATCCAGTAAATCACAACTAACTGGAAAAACACTTTCAAATCTTTCATTAGAGAAGCCAGTGATTGATTAGAGAAACACATTCTCAAATGAGTCAGAGACTTACAGCATATGCTGATTCTCCAGTTGCAGCTTCTCAATCTGAGTCGTAAGCTCTTGCTGCCGTTTCTCTGCCTAAGAAAAGAAAATTCAAAACATTAAGCAACCAATCAGACGTGTGCCAGTCATCTTGTGTGAGGCTATGGGAACTAACCAGTCTCTCTGCTTTCTGTAGTGCAGCATCCATGTCTCTCTGGCTGTACTTCAGAACCTCTATTATGGAGTCCTCGGTCTTCACTGACTGTTTTAATGTGGGAACCAGCAAGTCCAGAACAGTTGGATCTGGTACCACAGTTTCCACTGCCTAGAGGTTAACGGACATTGTAAAATGGACTCCATTGTGCAAAAGATTGAATGTTTCAGTGCCTAGTCAGAATGTTAAAATGCAAAACAAAGCATTGACATGAGTCATCATCTTACTGGTGGGGGCAGATCATCCAGCAGCTTCATACGGTCACGGTGTGATTTCTGCTTTACTTCAGACTTCGCAGCTTCCATCATCCTAAAATGCACACAAAGAAGGTTTGCATGATTACGGTTACATGCGCATTGGGCCAGTTAACTCCATTTGAAACTTATTTGGAAAAAGGAGGATTGAAGACTATGAAACATTATTAATATGGATGTTTGTGAAGACTGACCTAATAGCAAGAGAAGGCCGTGGCATGCTAAATCCAGAGTTGCCACTGTCTATTCCAGTTTTCTTTGGACTCTCCTTAAACAGTGGGTCAAACTTCATATACAGTGACTGCTTCCGCAAGGCAGACTCCTTAAACTATAAAAAGTGTTTTAGTATAATGGCTGAACAACTGAAATGTTGCTTAATTAATAAACAACGTACTCTACTATA
This sequence comes from Carassius auratus, assembly GCF_003368295.1. Taxonomy (NCBI): domain Eukaryota; kingdom Metazoa; phylum Chordata; class Actinopteri; order Cypriniformes; family Cyprinidae; genus Carassius; species Carassius auratus. The sequence continues at coordinate 5,942,156 of NC_039280.1, forward strand.
TTTGGAGCAACATTCTAAACAAATTATTAATGCATTACTCACACACTAACTGGGTTTATGGAAAGGAAAAACTCACAGTGCTTGATCCAAACTGCTCCAGATAATCAAACTGCCCATCAAAATCTTCCCCTGGCATGACTGAGAGAAAGAGAATGATATTGCTCACAATGTCAAAAGCTTGCACTGGATGAGTCTGTAGTTCAAATACAAATGCAACCATGTATACTCACACAATGCTCCTGGCACAAACTCATCTTCACTTGGTGCCGCCACACCAAGATCACAGGTCTGGTTCTGTAGATCCACTTTAGAGTCTGGTGTTGCCATGAGGTCTGGCACCTGAAATGCTGGATTCTGGGGCATGTTAGTGCTGGACACAGTGAATGCCTCTACATCTTCTGCCGGCTATTAAGAGAATGAGCATCAACAGGATCATAATTTGTGGAAATACACATTTTCTGTTGAATTTGTACATTTAAGACACTCTTACCCTCTTGGTGACAGCAAGATCAGTTTCTGCAATGTTTCCATTGGTTCTAGAAACTGCTGGGGGAGAACTGAAGGAGAAAAAAGGAAAAGTCTGAGCTCACTGATTATTTACATTCGTGAATTTTGGCAAATGCGTTTATCCAAAGACACTTCCATTGCATTCAGGGTACTTATTTAACTACTCATGCATTCCCTGGGAATCAAACCAATGACGCCTTTCAGGATCAGAAGCATACCAGTAGCTCGAAAGTAATTAGCTTATAAAGATAAGAAATCACTTGTTTTAGGTTTACATAACCTGTACAAGTTCTAGTTTCTGTACCTGTGCTCTGGTTGGTTGTCTTTTGCAGGGGCTTCAGGCTGGTCATCCTGTGCAAAAGCCTCAGGCTCCTGAACTTGAGCTTTCATCAAAACCGGGCCAGTCTGAACACCGCGTGGTGGAGAGTTACCCATTGTAGCCTTTGTGCCAAAGGGGTTAAAGTTGGTGTCGTCAAACTTGTCAAAATCTATGGTGTAAGAACCTTTAGGAGGAGGAACATCCACAGGTTCCGTGTCTTCCGGATTGTTAGAGAGCAACTGCTTGGGTTCTGGTTCTTTCTTTTCTGTGGCTGGTGCAACTGTTTTTTTGGTCACAGCTTTTGCACCTGCAGGTCTTTTGACCCCAAGACGTTTCGGAGGAGGTTTGCGCTTGACTTCGGCACCATCGTCAAAATTAAACTCCAGTAACATCGGGTTCTCTTTAGGGGGCGCTGTAGAGGAGGAGCCCTCTGTGGCAGTAGAGATCTCCTGAGGTGGTATGGAGGCATCTGAAGATGTTGACTCTACATCTTCAGCTGGCTAGTAAGAGAATGAGCATCAACATGATCATAATTTGTGGAAATACACATTTTCTATTGAATTTGTACATTTAAGAAACTCTTACCCTCTTAGTGACAGGAAGATCAGTTTCAGCAATGTTTTCATTGGTTTCAGAAACTAAAGGGGAAGAACTGAAGGAGAAAAGGCAAGTCTTGAGTTCAACGATCATTGACATTTATGCATTTGGCAAATGCTTTTATCCAAAGACACTTCCATTTAGGGCAGGGACAATTAATCGATTTGTGGGTCGATTCTGAGATTTTCAGAATGCATCATGATTATCTGTCGAATCAATTCTGAGCTTAGGTTTTAACAGCAGATGGCGCTCTAAGCTAATTTTTAACTGTACACTCAAATGCTCACAAAGAAGAGCGCTTGTTTAAATGTACTTGCACATCAACTAATGCTTTTATGACGCAAGATTAATGTAAACACAGCCCACTGTGCACATCCTTGAAATTCACTTTAACCTTTCCCAACTTTATGAATGATTATTTCAGGTTCAAGTATTGCATGTGTAAGGAACTGGAAGCAAGCAAATTATAGCTACTTTTAAAGCACGCAGGGCAATCTGCTGTTAAAAACTAAAGCCCCATTCACACCACCAGTGACTTTCGCTGATTGTTGCTGGCAACTGAAGTCGCTTGTGAGTGTTCCCACTACTGGTTCCTAATAACCCCCATAACACTCCACTACAGCAGATGAATCATGTGCTCTCCACTGACTTCACTCCCATTGGTTGTCGCTTGCAAGAGTCGCTGCTTATTTGCATAAAGTTGAAGAATTATTAACTTTTGTAGCTTGACACGCAAACATTCCTTCGCCAGGGTCACCAGAAGTCACCAGCTCTCCATTGAAAATTAATGGCATTATGTCGCTCTGGTGGTGTGAATGGGGCTTAAGCTCAGAATCGATTCAAAAGAGAGAACTGCGATACCTTTAAAAAAAAAAAAAAAAAAAAAAAAAAAAAAAATCTCAGAATTGATGCAAATCGAGAAATGATTCTGCAATGCATTGATTTACTGTTCCAGACCTACTTCCATTGCATTTAGGGTACATATTTAACTAGTTAATGCATTCCATGGGAATCAAACCCATGACCTCAACTTTCAGGATCAGAAGCATACCAGTAGCTCAAAAGTAATTAGCTTATACAGATAAGAAATTATATGGTTTATTTTTACATAACCTGTACAAGTTCTAGTTTCTGTACCTGTGCTCTGGTTGGTTGTCTTTTGCAGGGGCTTCAGGCTGGTCATCCTGTGCAAAAGCCTCAGGCTCCTGAACTGGAGCTGGTGCTTTCATCAAAACCGGGCCAGTCTGAACACCTCGTGGTGGAGAGTTACCCATTGAAGCCTTTGTGCCAAAGGGGTTAAAGTTTGGATCATCAAACTTTTCAAAATCAAAGGTGTAAGAACCTTTAGGAGGAGAAACATCCACAGGTTCCATCTCTTCTGGATTCTTAGGGGACAACTGCTTGGGTTCTGGTTCTTTCTTTTCTGTGGCTGGTGCAACTGTTTTTTTGGTTACAGGTTTTGCACCTGCAGGTCTTTTGACCCCAAGACGTTTCGGAGGAGGTTTGCGCTTGACTTCGGCACCATCGTCAAAATTAAACTCCAGTAACATCTGGTTCTCTTTTGGGGGCGCTGTAGATGAGGAGCCCTCTGTGGCAGTGGAGTTTTCTTGAGGTGGTATGGAAGCATCTGAAGATGTTGGGACATCTGAAGTGTGGACTGAGAGGTCTGGTTCCTGTTTAGCTTCTTGGCTTGACAGGTGTGGATCGGAAACTATGGATGCCTTGCCAATTAGAGGAGAGTTTGGGATCTTTGAGCCACCGGTTTGGAATGGGTTGAGCGAGTCAATGTTGTCAAAATCCAAGTTGTAGTATCCCACAGGGGGTTGTGCCGAGTCCTGGGCCACAGGCTGATCTTCCAAAACAGGAATCTGTTGCGACACTGGTGCTGGTTCAGTCATATCAGACTCCTCCACATCTGTGGCACTGTTTTCAATGTTGTCAGTCTTGATGATGACCGTGCCCTCTGCTGAAGACATGCTGGCAGAACATTCTGCAAGGGAATTCTCCACTGATGGGACAAAGGGAAGAGTCTCATCAAGTGCAGTGTCGGTCACCTCTGGAACCTCTGGCTGAGGTTCAGAAATGGGGGCTGCAGTTGTATCTGATACTATAATCTCTGATGTCCAAGACTCGGGTAAGATAGAAGATTTAGGAGGAGAATTCTGCATTTTACTGGACCCCTGGAAAGGGTTGATGGCATCTAGATTGTTAAGATCAAGGGTATAGGCCCCTATGCTCTGAACAAGCATATCATCATCAGTGTAGGCAACGCTGTTACTCTGCATGTCAATTGGTGTGTGGGAAGGTTTATTCAACAGTGAACTCCTGTAAAACAAAAATTAAATGTTATACGTTAGTGGATTTTTCACTCAGAGCACAATCATTATTTGAACATTTCTGTTCCTCTGAAACCGGTTTGAGAAGAAAAACATACCTGTTAATAAACAAAAATATAGTAATTACACCATAAATGCATGTTATTAAAGTCTACTGTGTTTCACAGTCAACACATATGGCTTTTTGGCTAGGTTTAAATGGAAAGAGCATTTTAGATAAAGAAAATAATTATAGATGGCACTTGTGGAGGTAGACTGACAACAACTGTTACTTTTGGTCAAATATTATTATAAAAAGCTTATTTCTCAGGCTAGATCAGCCTGCGCAAACCTAAGAGCACGTCTAAGAACACCGTTTCTATGCCAACCGGGACGCTTTTAACATGATGCCTTTACCAATTAGCTACTGGCTCTTTTATTCAGAAGGAGGGGCTTCCTGCGATAGACCAGCCATATTGAGCGTTACATTTTTCCCATTCAAAACTATACAAGTGACATGTCTTGGGTATTCTATATAGTCTTTAGTATTACTGTAAAGTGTAAAAAAAAAAAGAATTGCAATGCTGGAAAATCTTTTTCAGTGACAATGTTTGTATTTGAAATCAAAATAATCGATAATGTTGTGTTTGTGGTATAGACACATTTGCATATGGCCATACTATGGCGCCTGACAAACTACATTTTGTACAGATTTTATTTTGACAAGTATTTAATTATTTTGCCCAGAGAAAAACATTGGATTATGCAACAGATTAGGGGAGTGTTGAACCGATATTCAGTATCGGTATCGCTCCAATATTGGCATAGAGGTGTCGGTCAGACGAGACCGATCCAAATTCCGATATAGCACATATACTATTCTGTGTTATTATTAAGCCCCATGAAAGTCACAGAAACATTATAAAGCACCATAAAGTTTCTGTGCACTATATTTCAAGTGTTCTGGTTGTTCTATAGTTTAATGTGAGGTACAAATGAATATTAAAGTCAAGTTTACGTAAACTCTTCTCTCTGCTGCAGTGGTCTTTCATCCTCCATTCAGCTTTCAAAATGAGTGTTGGTTCGGTTATGACGGTCAAGACTTTTATAAAACTCTCAAAGATGATTAAATGTTCCTAAATGTTATACTTGATCTTTATTTAAAGATAAATGGTTTTGCATAAAAAGGAAATTAATAGTCTCTCTTGTTCGTCTTATCATATGTTGCTACCTCATTACTCTGCTTTACATTTAAAAGAAATGTCTTTTCATTTATACAGTAGTCAACATTTGAAGTGGATCAAAAAAGTTAATCAAAGTTGTCCTAAGACAAGAACGAGTATTGTTTGGGTTTTTAGGACAAATTTGATGAAAGGTTTTGATCCACTTCAAATGTTGACCACTATAGTATATATTTATATATAAAAAGATAACTTGTTTTTCCATGAATGTATTTTACATCCATACATAAAACAATGTGTAGGCCTACCAGATTTATTCCTACACTTATTCACTTTTATTTGTTACCCACTAAATATTTTTTTCACTAAAAATTAAGGATTTTATTAAATTGTGTACTCATGATAACTTTTGCTACAGATTTATCCATTAACCTAGTTTATAATAGTATTTTATCCACAGATTATGATTATATATTTTTTTGTTTGTTATTTTTTCTTTATAATGAAGCGGTCTATATTTAGTAGATTGTGCGTAACATACAAAAGAGTGATGATCGACCTACACATTAAAGTATAGAAATTCTACACTACAATAGACATGCAACTCGTAGTCTCCATGCAGTTAAAGGGATAGTTCATCCAAAAATGAAAATTGTCATTTACACATCCTCATGTCTTTCCAAACCTGTATGAGTTACTTTATGTTGAACAATAAAATAAGATATTTTGAAGATTGCTGGTAATCAAACAGTTGATGGTCCCTATTGACTTCCGTAGTAGGAAAAAAAATACTATGGAAGTCAGTGGGAACCACCAACTGTTTGATTACTAGCAATCTTCAAAATATCTTGTTCAACTCATACAGGTTGGGAATGACATGAGGGTGAGTAAATGAAAAGCCATTAAAGGGGGGGTGAGTTTTTTACACTGTTAAAGAGTTGGATTCCCATGCTAAACATGGACAAAGTTTCAAAAAATTAAGTTGTACGTTTGAAGGAGTATTTTTGTTCCTAAAATACTCTTTCCGGTTTGTCACAAGTTTCGGAAAGTATTTTTCGAGTATGGCTCTGTGTGACGTTAGATGGAGCGGAATTTGCTTATATGAGTCCTAAGGGCACGTCTGCCGGAAGAGCGCGCGCTCCTGTATAGAAAAGCACTGAGAGCACAACAGACATTCACTGATCAGAGTGAGAGCGTCGCGAAATGTCACCAAAGGAGTGTGTTTTTGGTTGCCAGGGCAAGACAACCCTGCACAGATTACCAAAGAAAAACAGCATTAAGGGACCAGTGGATGGAGTTTATTTTTACAGAGCATCAACGGAGTTGTGCAAGTGTTTTTGTTTGTTCCCTGCATTTCGAAGATGCTTGTTTTACAAACAAGGCCCAGTTTGACGACGGATTTCGCACCGTTTATTTCTTAAGGATGATGCAATCCCAACGAAAAAGGGTCACGATCGTGTGTTGGAACCGCAGGCAGTGAGCAAAACTGCTTAAAATATCTCTGCCTCCTTGTTAGTTGCGTCCGCCTCCCATGCCGGAGACCCGGGTTCGAGCCCCGCTCGGAATGAGTCGTTGCTGCTGCTGCTCTCGTTCAGTTTCAGCCTCGGGATCTGATTCTGGATCATAAATAAACGGCTGAATCTGACTGTTAGCCATGGTTTGTTTTGGATGATGGTTTTTTTTCCTCACGAAATGTCACAACTTCCAAACGCTCTCAATGCAAAAGCTTACTCGCGCTCGTGATTCTTTAGCTCCGCCCACACGTCACGCCTCTAGCCGGTCGTGTTTTTCCGGGAAAAATCGGTACAGACTAGGGATGCACGATAATATCGGCACAACATCGGTATCGGCCGATAAAAGCTTAAAATGACAATTATCGGTATCGGCCGATATGAATATTTCTGCCGATGAGCCAAACCGATATTCTCCAAGTGAAATAATTGACCTGTTTTTCAGATTTGAATGTCTGTCTACATTTGTAAAATAATAAATTGATGGTAGAATCAGTACAGAAGAGATACATGGATTTCTCTTCAGTAAAATTAAAGTTTAAATATATCAGTATATATTTGTATATATATCGATATCGGTATCGGCATCGGCCAAAATTATTTAGAAAATATCGGCATATCGAATATCGGCCAAAATCCAATATCGTGCATCCCTAGTACAGACTATCTTTCTCTTATGAATATAATAAAACTAAAGACTTTTTGGAGTTATGAAGGATGCAGTACTGCTATATAGGTACTCAAGATTAACAGGATATTGAGTGAAAACGAGCATTTCACCCCCCCTTTAAATTAATAAACCATCAGTATCTGCCCTTTTCATGCCATTTCCGATATGCCGATGGCTTTAAACTAATTTTTTTTTTAAATCAGCCGATCAGCAATGGTCAACGGTCCAGGACCATTTTGAAGGAAACTGGTTTTGAATATGTACAAACAAACAGGACACTCATAACTTTGATGTCCAGGAAATTTGCTCACTGGTCATCAGAGGCCACAAGAGTTTCCAGGTTTTTACTGCTGTCCTCTTGGCTGGACGGCCTACTAGCACGGCTCGGAGACATGATCTTCTTTGTGACTGGGTCTCGCCGTGGAGTTTGAAAACAAACCTATACAAAAGCAACAAAAAAAATGATGTAAATCTAAACTCTAGTACAAGCCTGACAACACAGTAAACAAATGCTTAATATAACCACTGAAGAGCAAGAAATAAAAAAAATAAAAAAAGATAAGATGAATACACCTACGTTAAACACTTCAATATAAATGTTGCTATTCTGAAACGTTCTACTCAAAAACAGAGTATATGCTTCCAACAAAAATAATCACCACAATCATTTTTAAAATTGATAAGTTTCTTAAGCACCAAATTAGCATGAAGGCATGATTTCTGAAAAATCATGTGAAACTAAAGAGTGAAGTGTGTGTGTTAATTACACAAAATAAAATGCAGGAGCACACAAATTGCATGGAAACCTCATGAAAACCCACCTTTGCTCCTCTAGGCACAGTCCTGCTGATGTTGTCAGCCTGTGACTGCCGCAGGATCGAGGGCCTGCCAGTAGGCTGTTCCAACGCAAAAATGTCACAAGCGGCTTCAGAAGTGCTGTTCATCCGTACAGCTCCCTGATTCTCCTTTAGCGCCTCAAAACTCATACTGCAAAACAGAGACACATAGAACATGACAACATGGGTTCTGGAAAGCCACGCCCATTGGGCACCACACACACAGCTGGTTTTACTGATAAGACCCGGAGACGGGCATCTGACCTTCTCAACACAACACCAGAAACCCATCAAATCTGTTGCATTTCTTTAAGAGATCAGACTAACCCACTGTGACTAAGAACCCAAACATGTGATATCAACCGTTGCAGCTAAGCCATGTGCTCAGGGAACAAAGTGGTTCAGTAACTGTGAAGGAATCATGCCTTAGATAGATGTGCAGCAAAGGTTATAATAGACAACCAGCAGATAACTAAACATTATGATGGTGGCAAAATGGTCTTTGTGATTGGGATAATAGTGGCATATAGTTTACCAAGGGATGTTTAGGAGAATAAGGAGGAACAAGGAAGAGACTGATAAAATCTTCAAAGAATCATTACCAATTTTGGCCTCATCTGTCCTTCCCTGGATTCTGCTCAGCTATGTAAGGAGTGACAAGATGATTGTCAGCTTTGTAATGACAGGCACTTTTGACAGCTTCTCTCTTCTACAGTCTACCTGGACAGGTGATAAACGGCTCACCATCATAAATGAGATTATCAATTTGTAACCAGGACAGAGAGAAAACTCAGACCAAGCCCTCAATCCAGAGCGTATGAACGCAAGAAAGAAACCAAACAAGAACAGCCTGAGTGGGAAATTGAACCATTTCAAAATTAACTCATTAAACTAGTGAAACTGAAGGAATTTCCAACTAGTTTCCAATTAGACTAAACTTGTGCCCACACGGATGACAAAGCTGATTAAAAACCAAAACATGAAACAACCATAACGTTACATTTCAGCACAGGGAAAACATAAACTTTTTTTATTTGAAATGAATTGTCGCTAACGTAACGTCTAGTAACGATTAAACAATTTATTTCCAAAACAATTCGTTATCATTTAAATTGTTACATCTGTTAACAAAATAAGAGTAAACATTGATGCATAAAATTATACGTAAACATGGCAGCATCATATGCGCAGTTATCAACGTCCTATTAGCACTAGCAAATTGGTCAATAGCAACTAAGTCACATGAAACGTTACAGTTTATTATCGCGCAATATTCCATTATCGTTCTCCTATACATTTGTTGAGGGTTTCCTAAAATACGTACCTTCTTCAGGATGCTCAAATCTAACACATAAACCGTTTTCTTCTCAGAGAAAGACAATGTGACACAGAGAAATTCCTGTACGTTTATAACATTGACCCTGTCCCTGTTTGAAACGATTCAAATTTAAACTGCGCTGTCTCAGCCAATTAAACGCAAGATTCGGCGCCCGTCAGGCGGGGCGATTATATGAATTGACCAATAGCAAGGCGCGTCGCGCTGTGTCATGCTTGTGGATGTTGCTTTGATAGACGTCCAAATCATCCAATGGAGAAAAGCCGTGCGGAAGACAACTTATGAAGCCAAATAAATATGACCCTGTTTAACCCTTTTACCAGTAGACTATTTGTCAACGTACACTATTGCTTACGCATTTTAGTATTATAATATTAAAATATTAAAAGTGTCAGTGTTGTCTTCGTCATAGAGTATTTCACACTTTTTCTAAAGGGATAAAGGTTTTATATTGTTATTTTTAGATGTTAAAACGTCACAATTTACTTTCATTATATCTTTTTTTTTTTCATACAATGTACATGACTACGGGGTTGCAAATAAAGTACTATTGTCAGAATTATTACTTTTGGGTTGACTATCCCTTGAACGTAAAGCACTAAAAATAGATGCTCATTGTTGCGGATTTCAATAAAAACAAATAAACGTGACCTGTAGGCAGTAAAACAATAAAACGGTTCATAACATCACAAACAACAGAAACGATTAAGGATCAGTTGCTCCAATTGAGACTATTATTTATTATTACTACTATTTGTTCCACCAGAGGGCAGCATCGGCTAAACTTAAATCACACTGCATGGCTTTTGTGAGATCATCAATGGGTTGAGGCAGATGAAAACAGAGAAATTGCTTTTATGTTTATTAGACTGTTTATGCTTCGACTATGCATGTATATAAAATGCTTATTAATGCGTTTGCGGATTAAAGCTAATTTTATTTTCTGCCAAACAGCTTAAAAATTCAGAGTATGAATATAAAAAAGCAAGAGCGAGAAAAATAGGGAGGGCAGAAAAGAGGAGAGAGTTACATAACAATGGAATGTTTGTGCTGAGGTCAGCCAGTGCACTCCCTCTCCCCACACTACTAACCTATATTCAGCTTACATCAGTCAAGGTGACTGTATTTATTTATTTATTTATTTACATTATTGTACAGTTTTAAAATATACATGAATTAAGTCTGAGAATCATTTAAGTACAGCTTTTATAGTGCCTGCAAAGTACAAAAATAAAATTAATATACACCACAAAAGTACAGTTCTTGGTTTTGAACATGATGAACAGATCCCATATACAGAGGAAATGCATGCAGACCAGATTAAGTAGCACCTTTTCCCCCCCTCTCTCTCTCTCTCTTTTAAATAATTAATAATTCAAAGCATTTCCCTTGCTGCGTAACACACCCTCACATATTTAAGAATTATTGTTTTACTGCCTTTTAGAAATTATGCATCTCCATACCTATTATATCCAGCTTGCACACAGTATTCCTGTAATTTAATACTGCATTCATGCAAACTGTAAACGGCTTCAGTGATTATGCACTGACAGTCGTGGTGCTGCCAATAATTGAAGCTTTGGTCTGATGGCTTGGAGTCTACAATCTCATTATAGACAAAACCCTGAATAGACAAAGACCCCCCACCAATCTAATCCCCCCTCCCCATGTCTGAGATACAACCTCTTCAGCCAATCACAGCACACAGGGGCGGTTTCAAATGATGCCACTGGGTCTAGTTGAAGGCTTTCTCTGTTCTTCCGAGATTGCATCCACACAAGGCAACAGCTAACCCCTAAAATCCTAAAACCACTTAGGAATGTAATAAACTGTATCACACACACACAACTGTTACAATTGCATTTGTAAATAAAAAAAAAAGATTAGGGTATATTTAACAAGAATATACAATTTCAGTTTTTCTACTCTAAAATGTTTAATTGTTGAAAACAATTAATGTGTTGAAATTTAAAAAAAAAAAGTATCTTTGTTTATTTTTTCATTGTACTATTGTACTAATTTATGTGCACAATATCAAGCACAAGCATGTATTTCCTGCATTTAAGGCAGCAATTTAATTTAACTGCAGTTAATTAGATGTAATACAAGATCATCATTTAAATCAAAGTCTTCCAATAATAAGGATGGCCCAATGTCTCAAAGCAAGTAAAATGCACTGCAAATGCAAAACTTGCTTCTGTGCCACACCCAGACCAAATGTTCACAGACAGAGAGGGAGAGACATAAACACTGCCTGTTCTCTATGTAACTGCAGTTACATAACTTTCTGACGAAGAAAAAAGGAGAATTGAAAGAGATTGAAGAGAGAAATTAACACAGTCAGGGATTAGGAAGTGGTAATGAAATAAGAGTGTGTGTGGCATTGATTAGCTTCACTAGGATCAGTGGGTCATTGGTTGTTCGGAGCTGTCTGACTTGCTGTGATTCTATGGGAATGGAATCTGGGTCAGTGGTTGGCTGCAATGGTGTCGGTATAATGGCTGTATGTCTGAGAGAGAGAGACTGTTTATGTGTGGATTCTTATGTAATAGACCTTGAATAAAAGGGAGAGCGATATTACCTTTTTAGCACTGATAAATAAACACACCAATAGCTGCACTATAACAAAAATGTCTATAGCTAAAATTAACATTTTTAACAGTGGGAACCGTACGCAACAGGCAAGTTTCATATCCAACTTCACCCACAACACTTCTTACTCTTTTTTTTTTTTCACATTAAAACAGTAAAACATTAATATTGTTAAATGTTATTGGTTAAAAAATTAAATTACACCAATTATTTAAAATTGAAATTTCAGCAACCATTTCAGTCTTCTGTGTCACAAGATCTTTCTGAAAGCATTCTAATAAGCTGATGTTGGTGTTCAAAAAACATATCAGTGCTGAAAACAGCGGAGCTGCTTAATACTTTTGTGGCAACCATGATACTTTTTTTTCCACTATGTTTTCATGAATAAAGTTCAGAAGAACAATATTTATTTGAAGAAAGTTTTGTAACAGACTAAACTAAACCCAATGTGAGGAAATTCAAATATACAGGAAAAGGCATGCTGCTTACATCACTTCCTCTTTGGGCTTCCTGCATCCCAAAATGCACCTTTCCCACTTCTGCAGATACAAAAACAAAAAAGACACGTGTGACTGCATGAGGGAATGAACAAGCTTTCGTATGTAACTGGCAAATGTTTTTATTCAAATAAAATTAGTAAAATGATACTCCCATAAGCACAAGTCAGTTTTCACACCTCTATGGTGTCACCGTTTAACCTGTTGTTCAGGATAACTGGGGTAAAGGTGATTTTTGAACTACCCATTTTTCAGTAAAGATCCAGACTACTTCCTCTTTCTGCTTTAAGAGCAGGCACACCGATGGAAGGATCTGAAAACTTTACTTGAGCAATACTCATTTTGCTGCACAAGACTGATCAAGTAGGTGCAAGACAAACATCTCCATTCTGAATTAAATTTTTACCATTTTGATCAAGAACTCAACATTAGCTTAAAATCACATTTTATTAGTTTGATTTTGTTCCAATTGCTTTAGTGGACCAAGAACTAGAAATGATCTCAATTTACAGTTATTTGGCAAGTCTTAGTTTTGGACTAAAGTTCTCGCATTTCAGAAAAGATTGTGTATTTGAGAAAATGTCCAGAAGCCCATCAATTAAAACAAACAAAAAGAACAGGGAAAGCCACTTATTTTAGATGCTTTATTCTTTAACAAAATAGAATCTCTGTGCAGTTTGTGAGTAGATACAGGAAGAGGACATCCTCTGATACAGTATTTACAGCAGATTTTGTACAGATCGTGTTATGAACAAGACGCTTCAAATTTTCTACACAACGTGTTCAGACACCATGCTCCCATCACATTATACACCCTACACACCACCCACATGCATACAAACACCCACCCTTATCACTACAGAGGTAAATTCATCAATATAACTTCCTCTTGATCGCCATCTGCTGAGGTTTATAAAAGGCATTGCATGTGCACATCGAGTTCTCCACATCTCAACTCAAGTGTAAAGTCCAGCACACACACATATATATATATATACAGATCCCTTGAAGAAGGGCATAATTCAATGTGGTTTTAAAGACCTCCCTGCAGTGTTTTAAGTGTCATTTTTGTGAATGACAAACAATCTTGTCCATAATGAGCTTTGGAAATATTGTTCCTAGTTAAAGCAGACTTTTTCTTTAGGAGTTCTGTAACGCACTGATCCTGCGGAGAAGCTGCTGTTGTTTGGCTTTGAGTTTTCTCTTCTCTTGAGCTTGACGCCGCTGGCGCGTGTGCAGCTGCAGCAGGTATTCAGTCGCCTGCGTCAGAATCGCCACCTTCGAGGTCTTTGAGGTTGCAGACAAACCTGGAATCTCCTCCCGGAGCGCCTGGAACCTCGAGCGAAGGTCATCTCTCCTCTTTCTCTCCAGAAAGTTCCGACGCAGCTCGCAGGAGTCCTCGGAGTCTGATGTGGCAGGTGAAGAAAGTAGATATGAGGGGGAGGATGACGGCTCCAGACGAGGCCGCTTGCTCACAGACTCCGTCTCATCGAAGTCATCCTCAGGATCCGTGTCAGGGGATGGGGCGGCGTAATTGTGCTGCTGCCGATGCAGAGATACGTGGAAGCGCTTGGGACATGGTCCAAATGGATCAGCACTCACTGTAATGGTTACTGGCGTACGCCGACTTGGAGGGCGGCCACGTTTTGGTCGGTTGTCTACGGTCACCACGTCAATCTCGTCATCGTCCTCATCTGAGGCAATAAAACATTTGGCACATTTAGCAAAAGTACGTCAAATCAAGACATTTTACAAATGCAAAAACACTTGATCAGACTCAAAACATTTCACAAAAAAATCTAAAAGGACAAGGAATCAAACGAATCTCAAATCAATGCATCCACTGTCAATCTGTTGAATGTTTACGGGTCTAAGCAAGAAGTTGCATTCGGTCTCTACAGCTTTATTATGCGTTCATTTTAAATGAACTATTTGAAACTAAAAACATTACTTTAAAGACATTATAATAAAGAACAATTCCCAAAACTGATTTGGATGTGTGAGCAGTGCTGTTGTTTTCTAAAACTGCAAAAAAATAAAAATCGGAACAAATTCTACAAATAAAATGTTTAAATAAAAAAAAAAAAAAAAAAAAAGTGTGTAAGTGCTGTCTTGGCCACCATCTAAAAATAAAATATATATATATTTTTTACATAAATATTTCTACGTCCTTTTTACATGAAAACGTTGCATTACCTTGCCTTCAACAAAAAAAAAAAAAAAAAAAAAAAAAAAAAAAAAAAGTATGAAGTTAAGCTTCTCTGGTGAAAGGGAGTTTCCCCTCGCTACTGTACAGAGAGTAGGAAAAACTGGGAGAGGAGACGGAGTGGACTACAGTACACTGAGGAGAGAAATGGAATCGCATCAACTAATTCACATCAGCTTTTAGTCGCCAAGTGGCTTTGGCTTCTTGTGGAACAATTTTTTTTGGAGATATGTGAAGTTAAAGATTACTTCAATTACAGCTTCATAACATGGTACACAGCAGACCATCAGCATCATTGTCTCAGCATTATTCTGAAGTACAGATCATCTCATGACATCAGTCTGGGAGGTAATCACATTTAGGCTCTTACCGGATGAGTCGGAGCGACATTCAGAACCGGAGGAGCCCGCAGTCACTTTCTTGTTATGCGGGACAGGGAGCTCCAGGACTGCGGCGGGGCTCACACACTGTGACGCTTGGGTCCCGGTCACGGGCGTGCCCGATGCGGCACGAGCAGCTTTCTGGGCGCTCGAGGTCGGAATCAGAGCGGTCACCGGAGCTCGCTCGCCATGAGCCACTTTCTCCAGTCGGTGACTCGTGGAAAAGCCGCTCCACATGCAGTCTTTGATAACGATAGAGCCCAGATTCCCAAAAAGGTCTAGTGGGTCAAACTTGTGCAGCCCCTCGTACTCCTCATCACAAGTTAATAGCTTAGGCGGCGCCCACCCGAGCCGGTCCCCCGGTAACGACAGAAGCCAGTCCCCATCCAGCGTCCTTGAGGGCGACATGGGTGGGGTAGGAAGCAGCTCGAATTTCTTCCATATATCCTCGCTAGGAGCTGTGGACTTCAAGAAATCCTCCTCAGTGTCCATCTGGTCGTAAAAGTAGTGCTCCATGTCCCAGCCGTACAGTGTGTGTGTGTTTACTCCAGGCATTGCTGCAGAACTTCTACAAGATTATCTGTGAAGACAACGAGTCATTAGATCAAATGATGCCTGCCCACGTGGAGTTCAACTGCGTCGCAGTGCACAAGCAAAATCGCACATCCTCGCTCAATGCATCGCTTAAACTCACAATACACTTCAACGCACCCTTGCAATGCTAAAAAGCTCAATATTTACATGCAAACTCATCAGTTAATGCATTACAAACGCAATTTTTACACGCAATCTATTACGCTCGCGATTTATCAGTTGCACTTGATTGCACAAATTAAAGCAAACAAAATATTTATGTAGCACATGCACGATTTCATATAATCGCACATAAAGTGTTTGTGCAACACAAAAACAACTAAAGTAACAAGTCAAGTTTACGATCACTAACAGGAAATTCTAACAAACCACTGCAGATTAAAAGTCTCACAGAAACCAACGGTTTACAATGTAAATACGTTGCTGCCGTAAAGATTAGACGCACTAACCAGGGGGTAACGTTAAAGTGTGCACCCGGTCCATTTAAAAAGGATCCAGGAAATGTTCAACGGCCCACGGGTTCACGCCAAAGTTTACAAAGAAATGTACTTTGAATTAATGTCAGAGCAAGTTAATGGTATTCTGGTGTAAAAATGCACTTACCATGGGGTCGAAGACCTGCAAAGTCCAGGCAGAGTCTACAGGACGCGCAGAACAGAACAAAGACGCGCAGCGTCCGGTAGAACTCCGGTACACACGCGCTCACTAAACAATAGAGCGCTTCTCCAACCGCCTTTGTTTTACGGTCGTTTAACCTGAACAACTAGACAAGCTTTTTTTTCGCTTGCGGAAATAAAGCGGGTGTCCTGTTACAACGGCAGCAACGATCGATCCGAGTGGTGCAGTGCAGCCGCACCCTCCCCCAGCACGCTGCCGGTAAAAGTGCTTTCGCGCCAGATCTGCGTCTTTGTGTGCGAGAGCCCTTCGTGGACCCACCCACCGGAGGCGTTGGGCGGGGAGAGCGTGTGAACCGCCGCTTATTGTGAATGTGAATGCAATTTGCAGCAGTAAAATAATTATTTGAATGAAAAAAGAAGCCTCTACGTCACAATTCCAATCTAATCAGGACTGAGATGATGAGTCCTTCTAATTGTCTTCTGATGCATGGCGCACTAATCTGGCGATAAAGACGGGCTAGACGTAATCACTGCACTCTGTACCTTTTATTAAAGTATCTGTTGATAAATTCAACAGATTATTTAAAAAATATATTTGTGGTTTGCTTTATTAACACGATAATAGGTATTAAACATCACCAAAGTGTTGCAGGCAGGAAAATATAAAATAGTACTTTAAAAATAGAAACTTTTATAAAACAGTTATTTGAAAGCAATGAAATATTTAATAAAAACATAAAATAAAATAAAACATAAAATCCCATTAATTAAATAAAATCCCATTAATTAATAATAATAAAATCAATTTAGATTTGATTCTTGTTTTGCATCCTGGTGCAGATACGCTACAAATCCTAATAAAAGAAAAAGAAAGTGTCATAGACTATTAATTTGATCTTTTCTTTCTGCTCCCATTTTCTTACAATTATTTTTTCCCTCGCCCATTAAATCATCACTTGTCCAGAAAATGCTTTGCTTTTTCCCCAAAGGTCCAAACAATTTCTTTACAAGATTATATGGTGACACTTTGCTCAAAGCTTTCATGTATAATGCATTAAAGGGTATAATGGATTATAATTATTCATAATGTGTTTTATAATCTATTATCTTATATCTTGTCATAAATACCACATTTAAAAACATTGTTACAATTAATTTATAAGTGATATAATGTATCAACCGTGGTTACAATTATTCAAGAGATTGTACAATGTTATAAGTTGCATTATAAGGCATAATCCATGCATTAAAACTACTTTTATAATTCATTATACATAAGGGCTTTTCATTCATAAGGGCTTTAAGTAAAGTGTTACTGATTATATTAAATGAAATATTTATTTCATTAATTTCAAAGTGGATTTTTTTTAGTAAATCTTTTTATCTCAATTAATCTGTTCCACAGACTAATTGCATGTAGTTCTTTTGTCCATGTCTTATTAATTTACATTTGTTGGAGAACTGTTCATGCATTTCTTTTTATTACATGATTTCAGTCCAATATTCCAACTCTGATACTTTTGTTCTGGCAATATAGCCACATCTATTGTTCTTGTGGAGCAAAGATTTATTTTAATTTTTTTGCCATTTGGATTTTGCACTCACACAGAAGATTTGTGGTTTAGTATAGAGCAGTTAATGGTTGTGTTGACGTCAGAGTCTGTCCATGAACCCCTCCACCCCTGGCCACACAACACACTCCTCACTGAGAGCACAGCGTGAATGATAGACGAGTAGAGGTGTTATCTAATGCTTGAGCTCACAGGGAATCACACATTTACGCAAATGACCGGAGCACATCCAACAATATGTGGAGAAATGTCTAGCAGGTCATATCATGCCAAAATATCTCTAACCGGTCTATTTCAGAAGCTGTGTACAGATAATTTGTAGATATAGAAAGTAAAAAGTTTATGTATTACAGTAAAAATGTCAATGCTAAAAGAGAAATGTGTCTGGTGTGCTCCTCGTGCATGATGAAGGATAAAGACAAATAAATGTCCACTAATGTAGCAGTGGTTTTCTTTAGTAGCCTATACTTTTGTAATCTGAAAGTGTTTACAGCTGAGCAGGAAAGGTGGAGAAATGTGAGTTCTGGAACAGTGATTTTTGTCCTAACAACCAGTTCAACAATTCTTATACTGTACTGGCCAGAACTGTTGTGTACAGTCAGTTTATTTTTACTAAATATAAAAAGTCTGGGAGACACATTTGAGCCTGCTGCGCTCTATTTACTGCTATGGACATCTATTGTATAAGTCTGGTCAGTCAAAACAGACAATCAAGTGGTAAAAAAGCTTATAGAGGGCAGTCCATCCACGCACAAAGAACCCTAACACACACACACACACACACCACCTCTCTGGAAGCACATTTACACACTCACCTCAGACGCTCGAGCGCCTCCTACTGCATAAAGAATGCATGACATTTCCTTGCATGAAAGAAACAAAAGATTTTATTTTCTTTCTTCCATCCCCCATTCAGAAAGAAAGGTCATACTTTCTTCTTTTCTGCCGGAAAGGTTTGCATATAGACAACTGCATAATACTAAAAGTAATAACATGAAACGACATAGGGCAAATATCAACAACAACAGCACCAATAATATAATGATATAGAAAAAAAATAGACACGTAGGACTATCCTATCTATCTATCTATCTATCTATCTATCTATCTATCTATCTATCTATCTATCTATCTATCTATCTATCTATCTATCTATCTGTCTATCTGTCTGTCTATCTGTCTGTCTGTCTGTCTGTCTGTCTGTCTGTCTGTCTGTATGTCTGTATGTATGTCTGTATGTATGTCTTTATGTCTGTCTGTCTGTCTGTATGTCTGTCTGTCTGTCTGTATGCCTGTCTGTCTGTCTGTCTGTCTGTATGTCTGTATGCATGTCTGTCTGTCTGTCTGTATGCCTGTCTGTCTGTCTGTCTGTCTGTATGCCTGTCTGTCTGTCTGTCTGTCTGTATGTCTGTATGTATGTCTGTCTGTCTGTCTGTCTGTCTGTCTGTCTGTCTGTATGTCTGTCTGCCTGTCTGTCTTTTTAGCCTTTCAGACCAAACAAAACCAAATAATGTAATCCGTTTTTAAATTTAGTATCTTATACCTTTATCAATGAACCGTGATGTTCATATAACATTGTTTTATTGTTACCTAATGTTTCCTTTATTTTATAATAGTAATACTAGAATATTTTTACATTTAACTTATTTTTACATCCTTGGGTATTTAAACTCTAGACTCAACCCTCTCTGAGCATCACTCACTGACACAAAAGCTGTTGCCCAAAGACATGCCAATAGTATCAAAATCACCCGCTCCTCAGTTCTTTTTTTCGCTCCTCTTCTCCCACTCCCTTGCTTCTTCACCCCACCATCCCCCTCTTTAACTTGCCAATGTCTTTGTTAAGGCAACAGATTATCCACTAAGGACGCTCCGTGTGCTGGGAGCTGGTTTTGTTCTAGCCTCAGTCTCATATGCGCATGTGAAGGAAGGATGGAGGCTTGACACCTTTTGGCAGTTATTATAACCTCTTATTTACACACATTCACACTCTCTACAGAGGAATTTAAAAAGAGTAAACAGCTTCATTAGGTGAAAATGAGGTGCTGGACATGAATAATAATTGATTGTACACATGCAAATTGACTGACGTTGAAAGGCCTAGAATGTTCAGACACAGAGTTAAAGTAAACATAAGCTATAGATGAAGACAAAAGATCTGCTGAAATAGTCCCTCAGTCATTTGTAGTGTTTGAGAATAGTCTGCATGATCTTTAGTCCAGCTCTTGTTTCTGCTCACAATCCCTTTTCCACTCAGCTCACCTTTAACCCCTTTGACCCCCAATAACCTCAGACTGTCTTGTCATATAGAGACCACTGTACGCAGAAAGATTTTATGTGAGAACTCTGAACTGTGTGCAAATGTTTCAAGTTTATGACGTTTATCTTGTTGTGTATACTTTTCAAAAGTTTGGGGCAAGATTTCTCTTGATTTTCTTTTTCTCTTTTAAAAAAAAAATTCAGCAAGGATACGCTAAATGTATCAAAAGTGAGAGTAAATATGTTTGCAATATGAAAATATATATTTAAAATAAATGCTGTTCTTTGGAAGTTTCTATTCATCTAAGAATCCTGAAAAAAGTATCAAAGAAATGTTACAGTTTTTCTCAGTCGCTTTGGTACATTTCTCGAATCAAACTCACAATTTGCAAAACATAAAGTGCATTTCTCAAAACAACTCGTACAAATAGCAAATCACCATGAATTACCTGCAAAAGCCAGTCTCCTGCTCAAAATCCTTAGTTCATCTCTCAAAAATAAATATCTGTGTCAATGAACATATCACTGCCATCAGAATGACAAGTCCTTGTGTCATAGTTTACGGATAAGACAGTCAAATTGCTTAGTCATGTTGTCAATATAACAGTTTACTCTGGAGGGATGATCTGATGTAAACCTCTGTATTGAACAATATGCCATATGCTTATGTATGCCATATATACATTTCAAACATACACATTTACACATTACTGTATGTGGGATATTGATTGAAAGAGACTGGATAGAATTCCCAGTTACACCTTTACAAAGTCTGACCAAAAAAAAAAAACTTTTACAATGTCATTGTGATATAGAAAAGGAAAAACAAATATGGACACAAATATGAAAATAAGTCCATTTTCAGAATGTGTAACTCTTGTGTTGTCCTCTGTCTACACAGTATAAGCTTTTCAACTGAAGATTTATGAGATGAACCTTTGAGCTATTTCAGAGAAAGGGTTTATCATTGGTTTATCATCTACATTCTCTTCATAAGTCAAGATTCACTTGGACAATTCATGCCAAATGTACAAAAAGTCTAATAATAATGTGTAAAAATAAATATAAAAAGTGTGCTAGGCAGTTTTTGACAACTAGATTAACCATTTTGCATTTAATGACTTATATGATGAACTAAAGACTAGATGTTTTGAAGGGTAAGACTGTTGCACAGAAAACTATGCAATACGTTTTGAGCAACATGACATGAGCAACTGATAATGTAGGAAACTGCCGATAAACATGCATAATCAATTGCATGAATGTACAAAAGCAATCGCAACTTGTTCAAAAGAATGAGAAACTGGTTTTATGATGTGTATAAATGACTAGATGATGTGGAGGTTGTACAAGTAGTTTTGAGAATTTCATCTCTGTTTTGAAAAATGCACCAAAGTGACTGAGAAAAACTGTAAGCATCACAGCTGTTTTCAATAATAAGATAACTATAATAATAACAATAGGAAATGTTTCTTCAGCACCAAATCAGCCAATTAAAATTATTATATAATAATGAAGACTGGGAAATTCAGCGTTGACATCACAGAAATCGATTGGATTTAAAATATATTAAAACTGTAGACAGTTAGGTTAGATATTTAAATTGAAATAATATTTCACAGTACATTTTGCTGTAATTTTGGTCAAATAATCAGTTTGGGATATAGTTTAAAAATAATGGCATTGTTTTCTGAGAATGGGCCATACAAAAAGCACAATTCTTATGATAAGTGAACTGTAGAGATCAGAGAAGTATTGAAATGTATTGTCATTGTATTTGTTTGTGTGCTCATACTGATTTTTCACAGTAACTTTAGAAAGTGACGTTAGAATCTCTCTAAGGTGGCATTTTATTTTCTATTTTGCAGTGTTTGGCTAAATCATATTTATTGTTCAGTCTATGTAATTGAATTGCTATCCAGCAGATGACGCCACAACCTAAAATTCATGCAGCCATATCCTCAGTCAGAACGCAGTTTTTGTTGATAGTTGAGTTTATGCTAGTCATGTTACTTCTCTGAAGCCATATGATAATAATAGATAACAAGAATACAGAACATATCTGTAGCAAATCATGACAATAGCACTGCAGAAGAGAAATCAGTTTCAGAAATTAAATCAACTCTTGCGAGTGCACACAGAAGAAACGGAGCAACACATTTAACAAATTTTCATGCCTTATCAAGTAAACAACGTGTGTTCATGAATGAACATACATGTTTATGAGAACACATGCGAGTTACAGAAGACAAATCCACAGTATCAGTTTCACATTCAGCATACTCATTTCAGAATGTGTACGTGTGTTTTGTTACTGACCACAAAAGCTGAATGCACAAAACCCACTCACACCCTCAGGTTTGATGTGAAGATTCTAAGTATATGCGTGAGTTAATCTATGAATATTTATACTGTTAAACATCGTTTAGGCCTTGGCATAGGAGAAAACCCTATCTGAGGGTTGTCCCCCCCTAAAATATAATGGAAATATGTGTATTGTAAATAATATAATGATATATAGTTAAACTAATTGTGCAAGTAGTAAAACAATACACATGCAAACGGAGCAACAACAACAAAGTTTCAAACATCTCGAGTTCCCCTTGCTTTGCCTCACAGTGCTTTGGTCCACTGCGTGCTCCCCTGAGAAAACATCGTGTTTCAGTAGTTGTGGAACTAGTTAAGCTTATTTTATTCACATTAAATATCGGATGACGTGATTATTTACTCTATAATATAGATGATTCATTAAAAAATCGTGTCCAAAAATATTATTGTAAGTAAATACCAATTTTACACGTTTTACACAGGCATTTACCTTAATAAAATCTTACACACACCCATAGTGTACGCATATAAAAAAATAATTTTTTTAAATATAAATCAAAATCACATTTGTTATGTTTATATCTGGAGAATAACTGCACTCTTAGTATGATGTTATATTAGATTAACTATATCAAATGAAATAAATGGCTCGTGGATTTTAAAATAGATGATGTTACTTTTCTCAGCACTCCTCAGCGCTGAATATGCTTCTCATATCCAAATCCATTAAAGGATTTTTAGGCTGCATTAATTAGGTAAACCGGAACCGGGAACACTTTCCATAACACCCGATGTACTTGCTACATCATTAGAAGAATGGCATCTACGCTAATATGAATCTGTTTCTCTCTTATTCCGAGGTCACCGTAGCCACCAGATCCAGTCTGTGTCCAGATCAGAGGGTCACTGCAGTTGCCCGGATCCAGTACGTATCCAGACCAGATGGTGGAACAGCACCTAGAAAGGACCTCTACTGCCCAGAAAGACAGCGGAGACCAGGACAACTGGAGCCCCAGATACAGATCCCCTGTAAAGACCTTGTCTCAGAGGATCACCAGGACAAGACCACAGGAAACAGATGATTCTTCTGCACAATCTGAATTTGCTGCAGCCTGGAATTGAACTACTGCTTTCGTCTGGTCAGAGGAGAACTGGCCCCCCAACTGAGCCTGGTTTCTCCCAAGGTTTTATTCTCCATTCTGTCACAGATGGAGTTTCGGTTCCTTGCCACCATCACCTCTGGCTTGCTTAGTTGGGGTCACTTCATCTACAGTGATATCATTGACTTGATTGCAAATGAATGACAAAGACACTATTTAAACTGAACAGAGATGACATCACTGAATTCAATGATGAATGCTTTTAAGTGTCATTTTGCATTATTGACACACTGTTTTCTTAAAGCGCTATATAAATAAACCTGACTTTACTTGACTTGACTGTTAAAAAAGGGGGTTGTAACATTTTAGGTTTTATGGATAGAACTGAAATTGACCTAACCGAAGTAGCCTTTTGAAAAGTTACAGTTTAACAGCACAGATGTAACATTAAACCCTAATGTGCATGAGCGATGACAAAATGCATTGTTTCTAATTTTTTCAACGAAACAGTCTATGATGAAACCCCATTTAATGTGTCACAAAGGGACAATACTGTCAAATACATCTTTACAATGAAAATCACAGCAAATTTTAATACTTTCTCACACTCTACAATGATTGTTTTATTAAATATTTGTGAAAACAGATTTCACTAATTTTATACCAACATTAATTCCAAATAACTGATTCCCTCATAGACACAAGTAGGGATTTTTTTTGGCAGCAATTGCTTCTATAAATTTCTCTAAGTACTTTAATTTTGGCAAAATCCAGTACACTTAATACTTGACACCCATCCCTGAGGTCAAATGTCTTTTTCAAAGGAACATCATGATAATGGATCAATGCTTGTGTTCTGTTCCTGCAGCTGTGATCATTAGTCTTTTACTCAATCTCCATACAGTTGGTTTTGTAAAGTTTCCAACTTTCCTGACATTCCACAGTCTCAGCTGGATTGAGATAAGGCTTTGACTCAACCAATCCAGGATATTAGCTTCTTCTTCTTCTTCTTTTTAAATATTTTTTTAATTTATTTTTTATTTTGCTCATACCACTACAGCAGCTTGTTCTGTTTTCATTTATTGTTCTGCTGAAAGGTGAATCTTCCTCCCAGTCATGCAGGCATTGTTAAACTTTGCTCCATCTATTCTTTCTGTTCTCGTGGCTGTTCAGTTTCTAATACACTAAATTATAAAATCTAAAGAAATATATAAAAATACACAAATAAAGGATGTGCTCTGTCAAATTGATCAGTTTGCACTGCACAAAATATATGTTTTGATCATTTGATTATTTCCTGAAATGATTGCATGTGTTGGGGTAACTATTTCTTCTCTTGATGGAGCTTAGAATTACTGCAAAAACAAATACTTTGAGATCCTGTGAACTCTCAGCTCATCTAAGATCTTTAAGTGCAGTGTACAACATGATGGTGGTTTTCCTGCAAGGGGGAAATTCTGCTCTCTCATCAAGAACCTTAACCACAGGTTGAGCCAAAGCAGATTTGTCTCTGTAAAAAAAAAAAAAAAGGTTGATTGATCTAAAAAGGTCATGATCTGAATTAATAGAACCAAGTCCCTGACTTACTTTTTATTTTTCAAGAATCTGTTACACTAATATGCCACAATTTCATTGCAACTTTAATTTACACTTCTATCAATGGGAACCTACAGTGAACTTATTACAGTAACATTCAAACAAAATACCTGTCTCAAAAGTGATTTTGGGTTTACACCAATAACACTCCTGTTACTAGTCCTGAGCTCTGGCCCAGGGCCAAATCATGATTCTATGAGGCCCCTGATTCTTTGGAGTATATCACTTGTTAATCTAACTTATCCTTATTAAGGGCAATTTGGCTATAGAATCAAAATATTATTTTTATATAGTAATAGTACAGTACAAGTGTCTTGTTGTCCTAGTCATTTGGTCATTTACACGGTTTTCAATGAAAAGTCACTTCTTTCACTAATCCTGGGCCATTAAAAAAAAAAAAGAAAGTTTTTTGAGGGTCGATGAGGCTCTGGGGCTTTGTATTGGTCAAATCATCAAACCTAATCGTTGCCACTATGCTTCACCAGACATATGTGTCATAATAAAAATGATTGCAATTATAAAATGTTGTGTGTGTGTGTGTGTGTGTGTGTGTGTGTATATATATATATATATATATATATGGGTGCGTGGGTGGGTTTGTGTGTGTGTGTATGAGTGAGTGAATTGATATAATCTTTCGATGCGTGGGGAAAAAATCCCGCGTGGGCGTTGACTCAGAGTCAGCAGCATTCAAACGAGGCAGAAGTAAGCATCTCGTTTTCTTCGCTCGTGGAAGCAGCACTTTGTCAAACAGTGTTATTTAACCTGAACACAGGCATAAAGCAGCTCGATCTGCTCCTGAAATAAAACCCCTCTGATTAGTGTTATGGCAAGAGGAGAGGGAGCCGAACAGTTCTCATCCGGTTTGTTGCATACAGCCAAAACTGTGAATGATGATGGAATCAAAATCGTTAAGGTAGGTTAACGTTACCTGGATAAGATTAAATAATTGATATTTATTTATTTTGTACTATTTATTTTTTGGCTCCCAGTCGCTAATTTCAGAGCAGATGGTGGGGTTTATTAATAAGGCGAGAATATAATGATTATAGCAGCACGTGCTGTACGCTCGCGTTGATGTGGGTATTGCGGAAGAGATTACTTGCTTCCCACAACAGACATTGATGTCATATTTGTAAACATGGAAATATACCTTCAGTCGATGAACTGCATATTTGTGAATATACATATCTGTTTGTAATGCATACTAGCTTCATTAAGGCGTTTCTGCGAAGAAAAGCCGGATTTAAAGGTGTTAATTTACCCCGGAGGGAGTTTGACTCGACAAGCAAACAAGATTTATTAAGGCATAATTTGCTGTTATCTATTAGGTGTTATTGGCTAACTGATTACACAAATTTAAACGTTTTCAGAAATGCATGCTGTCCTTGACATAAATTAGTTATGACTCTTAGTGGCCGCTGATTACAGAGCAAAAATTGAGTCTCATGCCTTTCCACATCAAGTTCAGATGTAAATAATGTTGAGCATTGCAAAAATTCTCCCTTGTTCTCACGTTATTTGCTATCATTAAAATACAATATAGCAACATAAGGAAAGCTTGCGAAACTCTTCATTGTGAATTTGCCATGCAGTAGTTACATATAGTGGCTAAAAGCTATAGAGCTAAAACAGGAAGCTAACAATAAATAACATTTTCTACACATTTCATTTTATTTACTGTGTTTTATTAACTTCTACCCCGACCCTAAACCTACCTCTCACAATAATGCAAAACAATCATTATTGATATACAGTGGGAAATTACTCCATATTGATGCGTGCATGCACAGTAGTTTTAGCTGTATCCCTTCTACACTTAACCAGTGCACTTTTGATAGTAATAATAACATATATCGAGAGAGAGGGACTAATGAAAATAATAACAATAAACTGTAATTCTCATAATGTGAGATCAGTCTTTCACAGCATTCTCCAGTCAGAGAAAGTTATTCTTTAAGCATGTCAAAGTTGTTAACTAGACCATGAAAGACAATTGTGCAAGCAGTGACAATGATATTAGAATGAAGATACCCTTAAAATGCAAGAAGAAGTGTTAAAAGTCCAGTTTAACTGTAATGTCCCTGTAGAGGGTACTTGAGGGCTAGTATCACTGCTGGACTGAAATGCTTAGAGCACCCCAGCAGTTCTGAATGGTCTTTGATTCGGAGTACTGGGATTTTTTTTTAAAGCTTTAAATGGAATGTTACATAAATACAAAGAGTCCAAACTAAATCAGCTCCTTCGGTTAGAATTTTATCGTGTCCTCTTGCGGTGAAGAGTTAATCTCTCATGGTTCTTGTTTTACTTAATACAGTCTTTGTCCATCTCTTCGTAATCTCTGTTTTTGTCCTCCTTTCAGGTCTCCCCACAGCAGGAGAGGAAAAGAGCTCTGACTGTGTGGAGCAAGGTGTGTTTTGCAATCGGAGGGGCTCCGTATCAGATCACAGCCACTGCCCTGGGCTTCTTTCTGCAAATCTTCTTGCTTGATGTGGCACTGGTGAGCATACATATGGGAACGCTATAAGTAATTGGTAGAGGATCTATACCGGGAGACCTCAACACCTCATTATACAAATAAACTGGCTCAGTGATAGTTTTTGTTTCTGTATCATATCACTCCATATCGCTAGATAGAATGATGAGAAAATTATCTCTCCTTGCTGTAATCAAACAAAGCAAGCGAACAATGGCTCAGAGCCCCAGGTCAAGGGCAGAAACAAGTGTGGGAAAGAGAGCATGTGAGAGGGCAGAAAGGAGATATAAACTTGATCTGTCTTACTGTGTGCACTGCATCCCTGTGACTTTAACAATTCTCAGCTCCAGTTATCTTGTTCAAACCTCCTGCTGCCTCATTATTGCAACAGTTTCCATAGCGATAGCCAATCAGATCTTCTCATCGGAGTCAGCCGAGCAAATGAAGGATTGGCACCAGATGAAGTGTAATGTGGTTGAAGAACAATCTGTTATTGGCTTGTTATTGCACATTTTAATTCATTATCATAATCATTAACACTGGTTTGTAGCGCATATAGTTTTAGTGTTTACTTCACTTTGTCATTTTTCTAGTTATTTACCAATAGTGGCTTATAAATTATACATTTCACGCAATCAAACAGAATAGCTTGCTTTTGTGTTTTTATATCTAGAGCTGTGCGATAATGTAGTTACATTTTTAGTGGATATAAACGAAAGAATCATGTAACCAGGATTTGCTAGATAAAATCTATTTTATGTGAGTATACTGTACATATGAATATACTTATATATTTAACTATATAATAGAACTGTGTGATAATAGGCTACAGTTTACATTTTATGACCTATAACCTCACATTTTTAGGTTTCTCAGCAGCAGAAGTTGTCATGAGTGGGTGAACTTTGAGAGCAGTGAATGGGAAAGTACCACAGACATATTTTCCAAATACATTCCCAATTCCCATTTGCTAAAATGGCAATAGAAAAACTTCACGATAGTTTTTTCACAACTTTCAAAAACAGGAAAACATTGAGAGAACCTGAATGGCAGTCAGAAGAGAGAAAGATATCAAACTTACCATCCCTCCCACAGATGCTACATGAGAAACCCCCTTTCATTCGTATTAACTAGTGGTTGTTTTTTTATTTTTATTTGATGCAAACGTGATAGTGTCATAAATGAACATGCATTTAAAAAATCACAGTCTTGTGAAAAGTGTCCAAACAATCACACAGCTGAGAATTGCTAGGTAGTATGTGTAACTTTTTCTTTTATATACAGTCGTTGTCAAAAATATTGGCAGCCTTGGTAAATATGATCAAAGAAGGCAGTGAAAATGTATCCACATTGTTAATCCTTTTGATCTTTTATTTTTTTTAAATCACAAAAAACGGTAATAAGAATGATGGGATATTAAGAATTTAAAATGGGGGAATAATCATTATGTAATAAAGGTTTTTATCAAATACTCGTCGGACACAATTATTTGCACCCTTAGAAATTCTTATGAGTAAAATATCTCTGAAGTATATTCCCATTCATATTTCACAATCCAGCATGATTATAAACATAAAAGTATCCAGTCATGGCATCCTGTTTCACAGAAATATAAAGAGGAGGGAAAACAAAGCCCAAATTCCCTTAATCATCCATCAAAATGAGAAAAACCAAAGAATATATTTCTGATGTGCAGCAAAAGATAATTGAGCTTCAAAAATTATTTAAGTGGCTTTAAGAAAAGAGCTAGAGCAGTGAAAATTCCCATTTCCACCATCAGGGCAATAATGGAGAATTTCCAATCAACATAAAATGTTATGAAACTGCCTGGAAGAGGACGTTTGTCTATATCGTCCTAATGCATGGTGAGAAGGAGAGTTTGAGTGGCTAAAGACTCTCCAATGATCACAGCTGGAGAATTGCGGAAAATAGTTCAGTCTCAGGTTCAGAAATCTTAAAACAAAATTGTCAAACAGCACCTACATCCCCATATGTTGTTTGGGAGGGCTTTAAGAAAGTCTTCTATGGTGAGATGAAGAGGAGAAGCACCAACATGGAGATGGGAATCTAAAGGGTCTGGAGTGATTCTGATTGAAGGAATGGTCTCTGACCCTTGTCCGGTGTTCTCTAACCTCATCAGGCATTATAGGAGAAAATTTAGAGCTGTTAAACTTGCAAATGGAGGTTTCAAAAAGTATTAAATAAAAGGGTGCTGGTGTGGCAAATGTGTATTAGAGAAATTGTTTTATTTCATAATGATATTTCTCCCCATTTTAAATTCTTATTATCCAATGAAAGGATACATTTTTGAGAATTCTTTAAATAAAAGATCAAATGGATTAACAATGCAAACCTTCTTTGACCATATTTACCAAGGGTGATAATATTTTTGCCTACAACTGTAATTCTGGGCGATACTATTGTTTACATTCAACCAAACACAGACAAGTTAACACACACTGCATTGTGTTGAATTATATCTTTCAAGGTGGGATGTTCCTATCAATTAAATTTTTTCTACAGTCATTCCACTGGAATCTGTATTTAAGACCTTTCAGAGAGAATTGCTACATGTACTGTAAATGTTACATCAACTAATGACTGAATCTGTTTTTTTTGTTTTTTGTTTAAACTTTTTTTCAGTTGGATCCTCTCAATGCTTCTGTGATCCTGTTTATGGGTCGGGCCTGGGATGCTGTGACTGATCCTGCAGTTGGGTTTTTAATAAGCAGAAGTCCATGGACACGGCATGGTCGTATGATGCCCTGGTATGTGGTAGTCAGAAATGCACACGATGAAATGATCCAGTAATGTCTGCTGGATGTGGAATATGCATGGTAGTGTTTTCTAAATTCATGAGGAAATGAAAACTCTGCATCTAATAAGCTCTGGGACTGGGTGGGTATTCACAGAGAGAAAGAGAAAACATATTTAAGACCGAGAAATGAGCAGTAGCCATGGTGATAGAGCTGAGTCAATCTGCTCTGGGCTGTGTACTGGAGAGTGTAAAAGAGCACCACATGTTATCATTTCTCTGGGATCTTGCTAACTATTTATGCATGTACTTTCTGGTTGTTTTTATAAGTCTTCATTATGAAACACTATCCAGCCTAACTGAGAAAATTATTCTTGTTTAATGGTTTGAAATAGAAACTTTTTAAGAAACTTAATGGATTGAAGATTGTCACACCACTATTTAGTTTGTGCAGTATGAATACAGGCATACAAAACAAGATGATCATGGGGTTGAAGTCAAATAAAATGCAAATTTATTGTTATGTTTGTAAGGTGTGTGTGTGTGTGTGTGTGTGTGTATACTATTAATGGCATGTGGGAAAACAGATGTTGAGTGCAGTAAAAAAAACTCTTGCTTTCTGATTGGCTTAGTCGACCACACCACCAGAATTGACCAATCAGAGTGTGAGCATCATACAGGAGAGCTGAGACTGGGTTTGTTAATAATGCTGTGTAAGAAACCGTTTCAGTTTTAGAATAGACCACATTAAAAAATACTTATTTACAATCTGTTTTGTAGAAATGTATATATATTTTAAATGTATTTAAATAAAATAAAAAAGAAATCGAAAATAAAAAAAAAACTAATATACAAATTAATAAAAATGTAATTCAATGGCAGCCACATATACTTGCAATATCTGAAGTCTGAGACATTCTACGTATGTCTTTTTATAGGATGTGATGCATTGTGTATATATAGTTTATAGTTTTTAAATACATTTAATACAAATATACATTCCACATATTTAGTTTTGACTATGTTGTCCCATCTACGAGATTAAAAATTAATTTGCCCTTTCAAAAATCAATACCTTGTGTCAATGAATTGATGTAATACCATGACAAGCATGTATTGTGGTGCTAAAGTGCTCTGCTAATCACCTGGTTTCTGTAGGGTGTGCACTTTAAAAGCCTAGTGAAGACGTCAGTCATGCATCTGCAAGACTAAATAAGACATAAACCGTTCCCTGTCTGCACATCAGGCAGCCGTCTTATGCTGGTGACTTCACTGCTGTTTATGCAGTGATGAGTACACACTGCCATATGCACAGTCAGTCAATAATTAATTATGATATTAATATAAATGTCCCGAATTGCACAAATGTTGCTTCATTTATAGACTGACATTGCTTTAAAGTAATAATACATTACATATATTCATTTAGCAGACACTTTTTAATCTAGTCATGCACCAAAATATTTTTTTGTCGAATACAAAATTAAACTTTTTTTAAATCCGAAAATGATGTTTTGAGTTATTCAATTTGGGTGATTAGGTCATTCAGGATGCTGTTCTGTCATGTGGTCAAGGTGATTAATTGAACCGGTCATAGTTGACAAGTTTTTGGTAATGGTGAAGCAAAAACTGCTGTTGAATGTCTCTGATTAGATCAATGATTTTGCTTTCAAAAATTCTTTGATTTTGTGTGTTTTGGGCAAAATGTTGGTGCATCACTCCTTTCTTTTCGAATGATTCCTTAAAAGGATTTCCCTTCTTTTAGTCACTTGTTTGAGACTCATACCACACAGTTTGTGCTGCAGAAAGTATGCAATGGAGCACACAGCATGGAAAATACTGTATTCCAAAATGAAATATGGCCAATGCATATTCTGTAGTCTCCTCTGCCCCTGTGTTGATCATAGATATGAAAGAAGAGCTCATTGTAAGATGTTTTTCTCTCCTGCTGTATACACTGCCATCATTGTCAATTTGAACTTTCGATTTCAAAGTGTCTCTTAATGGTCACTGTTTTCCTAGTTTCTTTGAATGGATTAGTGTCTGGAGTTTTGGAATAAGGTGGTGTGATTAGAGAAATCCTTTTCACATCCTGCCAAAGTCTAGCTGGCTCGGTTAGGTAAACATCCAGTGAAACCCTTCGCCACAGAGGCTCTTGTTTAGAGCCACAGGGGAAAGATCAGGAAACCTTAAAGAGATGAGGTTCACTTCTTTACCTCACTTAACCTCATACAGATGAGTAAACTGTGACTATATTCATCCTTAAAACTTAAACGAGAAGAGATGCTGTGTGGGATTTTTTTCATCAGTTCTTAACCGATCTGTGCATTCCCGGTTCTACCTCTAAAGCTTAACATCTGCAACAATCCTTCGTACAATTAGATGAAGATGACCGTTTTCTCTCTGCAGGATTCTGCTGTCCACCATACCAGCTGTGTTGTGTTATTTCCTGATATGGGTAGTTCCACCTATAGAGCAGGGAAAGATGATGTGGTATCTGCTCTTCTACTGTCTCTTCCAGACTCTCCAGACAGTTAGTACACATTCTTCTTTGAGGAATTCAATTTAACATTATATACTGTGATGCTACATATTTATATACTTGTATGTCAACTTCTTATCAAACATTTGGACACAATAAAAAGGGTTAATCTAAATTATGCTTAAATGTCTTTTCAGCTAATTACTTAAATACTCATTATTTAATGTATTTATTTTTATTTTTTTATTTTTTTTAAGATGTAGGACAAGATGCATTGGATGCATCCAGCAAACATGGCAAATCATAGCAAAAATAGTTTACATCACATATTCATACTTCCATTTGTGTTGTTTTGTAGTTTTAATAATAAGAATGAGAAGATGTTTTCAAAAGTTTGACTGGTATTGCATGATAATTGCATTTGTTATTTTGCAGCAGTGAGTAACTGTGTGTGTGTGTGTTTAGTGCTTTCATGTGCCTTACTCCGCTCTGACCATGTTCATCAGCAATAAACAGCAGGAACGAGATTCAGCCACAGCATACCGTAAGAGCATTTACACTCATTGTTATGATTACTGTTGCAATCAGCTAGATAACACATGCAACAACAACATTATAATTGTAAATGCGTTAAATATTTTGTCTTATTATCAATGTTGAAAAAAGTTGTGCTGCTTAATTCTTTTGCGGAAACCTTTATACATTTATTTTTTTAGGATTTATTGTTTATTGAAATATACATTTTAGATTATGATATAAGTGTTTTTTACTGTCACCTTTGGTCAGTTTAATGCATCCTCACTGAATAAAAGAATTAATTCTGAATGGTAGTATGTTATGTGACACCTGTGACACCTGTTCTTCTCAGTGTAATCAGTCTGGTTGTTCATCTGTTCTCTCTCTCTCAGGCATGACTGTGGAGTTATTGGGTACAGTAGTTGGCACTGCCATTCAGGGGCAGATTGTAGGCATGGCCAACACCCCCTGCATTAACAACACATCCCCGACCAACAGCTCCAATAACTCTCAAATCTTTCTGGATAACAAAGCTTTTAATGAGGTGAGATTAAAATTTTTAATGAGGTCGGCTTCATATCTCATCAACATCTGGCACCTCAATCATCGTATCTTTCTCTTTTACAGAGGGATGCGTATATGATTGCATCTGCAGTCATAAGTTTAATCTATGTCCTGTGTGCTGTGGTGCTGTTTTTTGGAGTGAGAGAGCAGGACAGTGAGTTACGTCCCTTTACATACATATTCACATTATTCGCACTGAATCTTTACAAAATATGGAATACAAAAATAAGCCTAGAGAGACCAGTTTAGAGCAAGGGAAAAGCGATATAATGGTAATACTTTTATTACATTAAAATAGGACAATATGACCGAGATACAACTATTTGAAAATCTGGAATCTGTGGGTGCAAAATAATCTAAATATTGAGAAAATTGCCTTTAAAGTTGTCCAAATTAAATTCTTAGCAATACATATTACTAATCAAAAATTAAGTTTTCATACATTTTCAGTAGGAAATTTATTAAATATCTTTATGGAACATGATCTTTGCTTAACCTCCTAATGATTTTTGGCATAAAAGAAAAATCAATGATTTTGACCCATACATTGTATTTTTTACTTTTGCTACAAATATTACCCAGTGACTTAAGACTGTTTTTGTGGTCCACGGTCACATATCTGAAGTATTATAAATGAATATGGATAAACAATAAACAAAATAATATTTATAAATGAACATAGACCCAGATTAATAAATGCTATTTGTTCAGTGTTCGTTGATGAGACCAAATTAATTAATAATGCTAAAGAATCGAACCTTACTGTAATGTATCACCTGGTGCATTACCTGTGCAGATAAACAACGAAGTGTTTTTGATTGTTGATTGTATTTTTAAATGATTTATAATTTTAGATTTTTATAATTGTACACATAAAATAAAATGTTTACTTTTATAATTCGAATGTTGTCATTTTATAATTTAAATATAACCCTCTCTGTAACTCCTGAACTTCTTGCAGTTCCCTTCATGAACCCCCAGGGGGTTCTAAACCCAAGTTGAAACCCTGGTGTAACTGTGGACTTTACATTCACAAAGAAACAAGGTGCATCAACATGAAATGTGTATTTTGGTGCATTTATTGATTTTCCTTGTCTTTTTCAGATCGGGGTGGTTTAAAAGCACAGAAACCTCTGTCATTTCAGACCGGTTTACGGCTGGTGATGGGTCATCGGCCGTATGTTAAACTGGTGCTGGCCTTCCTCTTCACTTCTCTGGCCTTCATGGTAAGAAAAGTACTTTAGAGATCCATCTAAAACATGTCACATTTGTTCTGAAATTCTTATTTGTACAGATGTTCATTTCTGTTGTATGATGAGATCTCATTCGACATAATTTACAAAGATGCAAACTAGACAGGTTGGGTTTGAAATGAAGACACTGTATGGGCAATAATCACCAGTCACTTGATGGAATCTCATTTCATCTGTCTGTTTTCCTTTCTCAGCTGCTGGAGGGAAACTTTGCTGTGTTCATCAAGTACACACTGGGATTCAGAGAGGATTTTCAGAACATCTTACTGGTCATCATGGTGAGAGTGTTTTCAGCCGACTGCTTGAATAAGTGTTTTTGTGCTTCTGAATTGGTTGGTTTGGTGTTATAACAGCACTCAGCAGTTTGGATGAGGTGAGAAGTCTCCATAGTGATGAAAGACATGCGTTTCTGGTTTAGAAGCAGATGACTTTGAGCTGACAGATGAAAAGACTGTTTAGAACTTCAGTTTGCACTATTATCTAGGAGTTGCATAATATGGTAAAGAGGTTTTGTGTGTGTGTGTGTGTGTGTGTGGGGGGGGGGGGGGGGGGGGGTCAAATATAAATAACTGTTTGTATGATTTGTCTTCCCAGCTGTCTGCCACTCTTACTATTCCTATGTGGCAGTGGTTCCTCTGCCGGTTTGGCAAAAAGACTGCTGTGTACATTGGAATACCAGTGAGTTTCTGAAGCTTGTTATACATTAGTGTGAGATGTGTGTGTTGGCAGCCATGCTTAATCGTGTGCATGTGTGTGTGTGTGTGTTTAGTGGGTGGTGCCCTTCATGATCCTGGTGGTGTGTGTAAAGAGTAGTCTCTTGGTGTCCTACATCGTATCAATCGCAGCTGGTGCCAGTGTGGCAGCGGCCTTCCTCCTGCCCTGGTGAGTGTTTTTCTGTGCCAGTTATAGTTATAGAGACAGAAGACGGAGGAATATTTCAAGATGTCTGCTAGCTGATATTAAAAGGAAGCATCTATAACAAAAGGCAATAGAAATATGACTTCCCAAAAAGAATCATGAATGGGGAATATTTACATTTATACATTCAGCAGACACCTGTACCCAATGTGACGTGAATTGCTAGTTGCTAATGCATGGGAACCAAACTCCTGATGCTTGTGCCATTCACTAATATGAATGTAAATCATTCATACAACTAAAAATACCCTTTTCTTATTTTGCTGAAGATTATTCTCATTTTTGGTACAATGTTAAAAAATGTGAAAGGAAAATGTATCAAATGTTCTGAATATGGTAATGGTAATACATTTAAGACATTTGGATTGTTTTATGCTTAAAAATAAATAACTGTAAAAACAACAAAAACACTTCACTAAAACAAATATCCACATAGTTTATATATGCACTACCATTCAAAAGTTTGGGGTCGATAAGAGATTAATAGTTTGATCTAACAATTATGTATTCAATTAATCAAAAGTGACAGTTAAGGCATTTATAATGTTAAAGAAGTTTTTTTTTTTTTTTATAAATAAATGCCGTTCTTTTAGAAAATCCTGAAAACTGTATCATGGTTCTAAAAAATATTAAACCGCTATTTTTAGCATTGATTATTAAAATGTAAGTTTTATTAGGTTTCTTCTTATCATGGAAATAAGCATATTAGAATAATTTCCGAAAGATCATGTGACACTAAATACTGGAGTAATTGCCGCTGAAAATGTGGTTTTGCTATCAAAGAAATAAATTTAATTTAAAAAAAAGAAAAAAAACCTAAAGTAGAATAGAATCATCAGATCCCATTCCAGGATGAATGTAAGCATTATATACCAAGTTCATAATTTCACACATATAGATGCTTCTATTTCAGGTCCATGCTTCCAGATGTTGTAGATGATTTTAAAGTCCAGAATCCCACCTCTCAAGGCCATGAAGCTATTTTCTACTCTTTCTATGTTTTTTTCACTAAATTCGCCTCTGGTGTGTCGCTTGGAGTATCAACACTAGCATTAAGGTAACTTTATATTCCTCAGTGTGTGTATTAAAAAGCCCTTTTATGGGTTTGTGAACCGAGCATGATCTGTGATTTACATTCTGGCCTTCGTATTTCATCTGCTCATATTTAGGTTCTTCTGATTTTTGTTCCATTAGCTTTGCAGGTTATGTGACGGATGTTTGTGTTCAGTCTGATTCTGTGAATCTGACATTGAAGATGCTGGTTTCAGCTGCTCCTATATCACTTATAGCACTGGGGCTTCTCATCTTTAAAATGTATCCAATCAATGAAGAACGCCGGCAGTACAACAAGAAACAGCTGCAGCTGCTACTGCGGTAGGACATATACTTACAATTTTAATCTGCATTCCACTTTTTTTTAAAGGTCTTATGAAATGACAGTAAGAGTACTGTTTCTTACTTACAGGAACGAAGAACAAGAGTCTGAGATGGAGGCCTTGAAGCCTGACATCACAGCATGAAATACCAGTTCTGACCTACAGAGGGCGCCACAATACATCTTAAACCACTGCAATGGGGAAATCTGTCAGCTGAACTTCCAGAGACACAACTTTTCTCACTCAGTTGGTTAACTGGACCAATGAAGGACCATGAATCCTAAACAAATCTGCACTACTGTTATCACAGCTACATATTTACACAGCTGACAAAAATATCATATTTGCTGCTTTCAGTAAGTCACAGCTCTCCCTGGGTAGGAACAATGGAGACTTGTGTGATCAATATGAATTTCTACTAATACGTCATATTTTGTTGCTACTCTCTTTTCTCGTTTGTGATGATGGATTCATATTTTGGTTTCTTAATGTAAAATGATGTGTTGGGTTGCAGTTGTTTGAGGACGTTTTTCCTCAATGTGGTGACGAATTTTGTTTTTGCACTTGAGGTGAAATATTACTGGAATTTAAAAAAAAAAATCTTTAAAGACAGCAGTTTATAACATGAGGAAGATGAAACTTATTTGTCTGCTTCAGTTTTTTTGTTTTGTTTTTTGGTTCTGTATTTATTTATAGTGCCTTATACGGAGTAAGAAAGTGAAGAGATTTTCTAAAAACCTGATCAAATTACAGTAAATTTATGTAAATAAGTAAATTTAAGTCACCGCTCATATTGAACATCAGCTCTCTGGATCTGTGAAGCTGTGCCAGAGAGTCATTGACAGATTAAAGGAATGTTTAGATGAACATTTTTAATGTTCTTTGGTGCAGTATTTTACCAACATGAAATGACGGTATATCTTTACATGTGTGTGTGTGTGTGTGTGTGTGTGTGTGTGTGTGTGTTAAAAAGCAGTTTAATTTCACAGACTGTGGATATAGTGAAATTACAGATGGTGCTGTGAGCTCAACTTCTATGCTCCGAGATCTAGAGTGGTCTGAGTTATGGATGTTATGTGCTAAATGGTTGTCTGTAATGCTATGAACCTGTGAATTCTCCCTGTAAACACTGAGCTGAAATGTCTGGAAATGGTCATGATGGAAATTGTCTTGGTTTGTGGTGCGATCCTCAAACCAGGAATCACTGTAAAATAGAACTATACTTTACTGAATATTCCTTTTAGATTTTAGTAGTAGTTATTATAGTCATTACTTAGCCTAATAAATGAAAAATATATATTAATCAGCGAAGGTCTCTTTTATCACCTCCTTAAAAGTCCACAGTGTCATGTGAAAGTTTGGGAACCCCTTGCAGAATCTGTGAAAATTTGAATAATTTTTACATAATATGAGAGATCATACTAAATGCATATTATTTTTTTTATTTAGTACTGTCCTGAGTAAGATATTGTATATAAACTATGTTTACTTTTAGTCCACAAGACAAAAAAATAAAAAATTAAATGCTGAAATTATTAAAATAACCTAATTCAAAAGTTTGGGAACCCTCAGTTCTTAATACTGTGTGCATGTCTTTCTGTTTTGTTATGGTTGTGCATGAGTCCTTTGTTTCTTCTGAACAGTTAAACTGAGCTCTGTTCTTCCAACAGTGACTGTATGATTTTGAGATACTTCCTTTTAACACTGAGGACAATTGAGGCACTCAAACACAACTAATAAAAAAGGTTCAAAAATTCAATGATGCTCCAGAAGGAAACACGCCGCACTAAGAGCCAGGAGTGAAAACTTTGGTAATTTGAAGATCAAGGTAAATTGTACTTTATTTGTTTTCCAGGAAACATGCAATTATCTTCTGATGCTTCTGAGGGCATTAAATGAAAAAAATAATATTAATAATTAAATTAATATATACATATATATATATATATATATATATCAACAAAATAAGAAAAATTCGGACATCTTCAACCCGTTGAAATGTTTTCATTCATGATTTGTAATACCTTATGTAACATGGACACTTATATGCTATAAAATAGGATCCTTTAAAAACTATAAGAGAACCAGTATAGGCTCAGATATTTTATTAAGAGGTAAATAAGGAAACATCCCACATACCAAACGGACTTGGCCCAGATGTGGCCTACAGGGTGGCACTGCTGGCCTCCTGTCGGCCAGAGCTAGGCCATGTGTGGCAATGAAGGCATGGCGGGGATCCGGCAAACAACATGAGGGCTGACTGTTGATGGGAGGAGTGTGGCCCAGATCAATTAGGTGATATGTGGCCCAAATCAGGCTAAGATCTGGCAGCATATTATGTGACCCATGATAAACAAGATAAATACAATATTGCATGATAATGCTTAAATGATCACATACATTTTAATGAAGTGTAGTATTGTTAAAATGTAGTCTCTGAAATGGCAAGTCAAAACAGAATGAAACATTATCATTAAAAAATAAAGCAAATCAGTCAAGTGCATTAAACTGCACTTAATTATAATTTTATTACATTTTATATTATTATTTTTGGTACAAATAATCTTAGAATCCTTACATGAAAAGAAAGAGAGAGTGAGTATTTAACCGTTATCATGTAATATTTATTTGGTTTACTGTGGGGGCACACCATTTTTATTAGTATGCTGTCATGCACATGCATTAAATAAAATGATCATGAAAGTATTTTATTTATATTTAAATCCTGTATCCATTTGATGCTTGATGTGAGGAACAGACCCCAAATTCAAACCGTATTCATTGGCGATATGTATCTCCTTCCTCTGTAGCTATAGTAACTATTTAAAAATATGATGTTAAGAAGTTTTACAACAAGTTTTACAGCAGCGATATCAAACGTTCATAGGCTCTCATCGGTTTCGTCAGAGATTGCGACATGCCGTGTTTCCGGTGATGCGTGTTTTGAATGAGAATTGGCACCAATAATAAAACCTGTTTTCGCCCAGATCAGGGCCAGCTAAGGCTGATTAACTGGCTGAAATTCGGGCCGGTTATGGCATATGTGTGGCCCGAGTCTTTAATCCAGTTCTGGGCCATTTCCGGGGCACCATTCTTTGAGGTACTTGGGCCTAGGGAAAAGACATTGTGTGGCCCGGATCTGGGCCAGAAGACATTTGCTATGTGTGCATGTGTAGCCTATGTCATGAAAACATTTTATTAGCACTTTATACAAAATAATGTTTGAGACGCATTGAAAACTTAAAATTGCTGCTTACGTCTGTGTTCATCTATTACTAAAATACAGTAAATTATCATTTGATTAAAAAAATCCCGACTTTGTTCTGATGCCCTCAGGG
Organism: Carassius auratus; assembly: GCF_003368295.1. Classification (NCBI taxonomy): domain Eukaryota; kingdom Metazoa; phylum Chordata; class Actinopteri; order Cypriniformes; family Cyprinidae; genus Carassius; species Carassius auratus. The sequence goes on from NC_039280.1 coordinate 5,982,846, forward strand.
AAATATGAATGACACACTACTGTAAACCAGTTCTATTCAGCCTGAAGTACACCAAGCCTTTATTTGTAAACAATAACTTCATCTAACTAAAATTACCATGGTTACTAAACAAATAATACCATTAGATCCTAGAGTTAGCACATAATATTTCTGTAATATGGCCAAATCAATTACAAAATCGTACACAAAAGAACGCGCCCTCTCTTGCTTCAATTAAGCGTCTACGCACCAATAAGATTAGCTGATTTATAAACCAATGGGATTGGAGGTGGGCGGGGCGACACCTATCACCCCGCCCCGTCCTCCAGGCTGCACTCTGGACACCAATCACCCCTAACCCCGACCGAACCTTTCTCAAAAGGCCTTTTTGATTGTGTAGTTTCCACCTGTAGTAAAAACGATAAGACATAATAAAAAAACTTACTAGTAGATTATTGATATGAAAGTGAAAAGCATAACTCGCGTAGTTCTATGTTTGATTCTTGGCATTTTCTCCAGCCCAACACTGTTAAATTGTGTCTCAGGTTCATCTTCATTAGATAAAAAAGCCAATCACCAAAGAAGAGCTCGCGAGAAAGACTCTGGGAAAATTATAGTGCGCGATCCGTTCACAAACACGCCAGACGTCACGCGCCGGAGGCCGGTGCCTGTCCTGCGGATCCGAGGCCGAACACCTGGAGAGGATCACCTGCACACATACAGCCGGCTCCCTGAAGTATCGGTCATTTGTTCACGCTCTGGATTCGTTTTAAGGGTAAAAAAGAATTTCTACGGTTTCTCAGCCATCGCAGAGGAGCTGACGCTCGGAGAAACCTGCAAAAGTAACGGGGTGCTTCAGCCGTATAACGATCTGCTCTTCACGTATGCACTTACCGACTGTCAGGGAGAACAACAGGTGAGCGTAATTTCAAAAGAATGTAGTTTGTCATTTATCATTGCCAAATAATGACACGACCCATTTCCAACTGAAAGGTGTTTCCTGATTACGTTGCTTACAAATATGTCCTGCATTACGTGCCGCGATCATACCGAGACACACGTTTCTATCACAGAGTCCACGTGGGTTTGGAGTGTCGCTATAAAAGGTAATCCATCCGGTTCTCAATAAGAGTCAGAGAGGCTGCACACAATACGAATAATGTTCGTGTTACATGAACATTTGTATTCATTAATAACTCCCATTTAACGGGTTTCCTTGAGATTTTCTAATGTGTTTTTAGTTTCGATAAAAACAAAGTATGTGGTAAAAATTAATTGACGATAGCTTACTCTACAACCAATGTTCCCTCTAATCTGCGCGCAGAAAAAATAAATTGGGAAAAACTTAAAAAAATGAGTTGGGAAAGCCATTTGATTGAATTCTATTAAAAATCTATGTTTGGTTATGAAACATCTTCACAAACTGTCTTTTCAAATACACAGTAGCCTATTATTTCTGTCCTACAGTCATTTATATTAATCACAGAAATACTGGGATAAAGTTTATAGTTCAGATATAAACACTGATGGCAGCGATCAAAATATAACAAATGCCTGTTGAAAGTACTGCGCTTCAAATAACGTTCGTGTCGATTACACTGTTTTGCCACTAAGTGGCGAAAAGTGTCTTAAAAATGTATTTGTCAATGAATTAATTTTTCATTTAAGAGAATCATTCAAAAACGCTGATTCATCCAGTAATGGAACAAGTGTAGTAGGTTTATGAGTGAGTAGTTGAATCAGTGATTTAAACAACTCTTTCATTATTTTAATATTAAAACGTAGGGGTATTAAATATATTATATATACACTACCAGTCAAAGATTTTTTATATATATATATATATATATATATATATATATATATATATATATATATATCGTACAGATCTCAGCTTTAGTTTTGCTTCAGTTTGTTTTCTATACTATCAGTTTAAATAGTTTATTTTGATATTATATGATGTAATGTTAGGCCTGTATTATAAACCTAAAAAAATATTGACCTTGATTTTAATGGAGTCTCTTGCTCACCTAGGATGTATTTATTTAAAAATCAAGAAGGTACAGAAAAAAACAGTGATATTGTAAAATATTATTGCAATTTCTAATTTTGGTTTCTGATTTCAATACCTATACTTTACAATATAATTTATTCTATTGAAGCAAAGCTGAATTTCAGCATCATTAGCCTACTCCAGTCTTCTCTCCAGTGTCACATGATCCTTCAGAAATCATTCTAATATGCTGATTCATTATCAGTGTTGAAACTGTTGTCCTGCTTAATATTTTTCTTTTGGAAACTGTTACTTTTTTCTTTGAATCTTTAATTTATAAAAAGTTAAAAAGAACGGTAATTATTAAAAATATTTTCTAACCATAAGTCTTTGCTATACATTTTATCCATTAACACATCCTTGCTAAATAAATTTTCATTAACTTTCATTATTTTTCTTTAAAAAAGTTTTTAAGTTTCTTTAAAAAGAAGAAAGAAAACAATTTCTGACCCCAAACTTATGAATAGTATATTTTGATTATAAATTTTGATTACATTGATTATAAATCCGCATTATTTGAATGATTTCTGAAAAATCTTGTGACACTGAAGACTGGAGCAATGATGCTGAAAATTCAGCTTTGCTTAACAGGAATTAATTATATTGTAAAGTATATTATAATAGAAAACATTTATTTTAAATTGCAATTTTTCACAATGTAAATGTTAAATGTAAATGTCTATTAAACACATTAAAATGCACAAATTCAATAAAACAAATTATTTGAATAAACATACATTTGATGTTCAGCATTGTCTGACATTGGTTAGGTCACATGACATGACAACACTGTTTTGTTTATTATTTAGGGAGCATCATGTGCACAGTCTGGTGGTGAGACCCACATCTAGGACCCTGTTGCACAAACTTATCAGGAGCAGATCTGGTGACTTTTGGATTCAGCTGATGGACAGTAAGACCACGGGTCACACGACAAGCTGTATTTTTCTGAAGAAATACACTAGATTATATAAAGGAATACATTATCATTATGCAATAACAGTCTTGTATCACACATTTTCCACTGTCTGTACTTGACAGATAAACATCGCATACCTTCAACACAACAGATTTCTACAGAGACTTCTTGCCAGTTGTATCATTGTATAATTATATAAAAAGTTTTAAAACAACGCTAGAATAGTTTGTTTGTGAATATGAACTTTACTAAACAAAGGCAACATTTTAATTGTGTTGTCAGTTTTGTTAGGTTTAAAAGGCAAGCAGTTGCAACAACATGCATGCACTTCATAGATCAACTCTGATATATGTCAGGGAATCCCTTATGCAGTGCTTGTAAGCACGTAGCAGAGGAGATTATATATAGCAGGAAATATCTTGTATAATGCACTGTAAGCATGCAACAGGGGAGATTGAGGAGTTGCATTACAAAGTCTGTGCTAACACAATGCATGTTGTAACTTGCCCAGAAGCATTTTGGTTTTTACTTTCCCACACTCTGAAGTACGTTTTTGACCTAACCCTGATTTAATCTGTAAATCTGACACTGTAAAATGATACTAATGGTGTTATGTATCTATACTGTAGGTTCCTGGTCCTCTCCAGTCAGGTCTGCTGTGTACCTTCTGGGTCAGCAGGTGAATGTGCAGGTCTCCACACGACATCATTACCAAGGGGTCAAGCTTTTTATCAACAGCTGTTATGCAGCTACAGTCAACACTTTGAGTCAAGCAACCAAACACAGTATCATAGACAATTATGGGTGAGTGGAGCAAAACACTGACTTTGTGGAACATTTCTCAGACAAACACTGTCTCGCACACATTCAGGTGTTTACGAGAAAGCCGGATAAATCCAGGTGCTTCAAGATTCAGGTTCTCCAGGGCAGACAATGTTGTTCAGTTTTCTTTTGGTGCTTTTCAGTTCATTGAAGCCCCAGATGCCCAGGTGTGTTTGTACATTTGATTCTTTTCTCACTGTTGAAAAGGCAAAACTGTGCTGTGCATTGTGTTGCATTAATTCTTAGTGTGATTCACTAAGTTCTGTTTTGTGGTTTATTGTAGATCGCACTCCATTGTGAGCTCTCTGTTTCTGGTGGTGGACCTAGTCATATGCAGAAGTCTTGTTTTTACAGCCACACCCATAAAAGGTTAACAAGACTAAACATCTGTCTCTGTGATGTAAAGGTCATGAATAACTCTTTTCTATCATAAAAACACTCTTGTACCACAATTGTTCAACCAAAACAAATCATTTGTCAGATGGATCTCCGTGTTTGGTCCAGATTCTGTTTGTGACTGCTGTGATTCAGTCTGCAACCAGACCAAAACCAAACGGATAACGCACGAAGGCAAGTAAATCATCAAACACAAAGCCAGTTGTAGTAGTCACATATTTTTAATATGGGATCATCACTTTATTTCTTGCTATGCTGGTCAAAAAAGTCCTTATCAGATGACTGCACCAAAAACAAGTGTGTATGTTCATGATAGTTTGGTGAATCAGCTAAAAAAGAAAAGGTCAAATTAAAGAAAAAAACCTGCACATGATGTCCACAGAAGGAATGCTGAAGAACATATTTAGTACAAAGTATTATTTTTATTTATTATATAATACTTATTAAATTACTTTTAATTCTTTAGTTATTTTTATATTTTCAGTTTATTAGTTTAGTAATTTTATGTGCATTTGTCTTTTTATTAGTGTTTATTTCTATTCTATCTTTACACTTTTTTGACTAATTTGTTTTAATTCAGCTTTATATTAATTACTGAAAACACATTTTAGCAGGTTACAACAGTTGACAATAAGTAGATTTTGTCAGTGCACAGACAGTGAAATCATAATATATATGTCATGGGGTGATTGTTTTCTTTTTCCTTCGTTTTACTGTGTTATTTTGGTCGCAAATTATTTCCTGTATATTTATGAGTGCAAGGTTGTAGATTTAAATAGATTGGTATTTAGTAAAATTTTAGGTTTTAGGTTAAAATGGGGAAATGAGTTCACAGGAAACAACAGCTCGCACAAAGAAAATAAAGGTCTTGACATTTGCTCTTTTTTTTTCTGTGCATCAGGGTTTGTAAGCAGTGATCAAGTGCTCTTCTCTGACCCTTTAACGTCTCCTTTCTCAACTTTGCCTTCCTCAACTCTGGAATCAATTCCCATTGCTCATAGAAGTGATGATGTTATCTTATTTGAAGCTAAACTGGCCAAAGAGTCCCAGACCTCATACACCCACAAGGACTTTGTTGCCTCTGTTTCCCTGATATCTTCTGAGGAGGTTCATGATAAGATACCGCACGCATCTAACACCAGCACAGTTGAGTTCATAGAGGAGGAAAGGAAAGAGATAGAAGAGGAGAAACATGGGGATGTGGAGATTATTCTAGCAATCAGTAAGAGTATTGTAGGATCTGAAAGGCCAGATTTAGATCCTATGAAGAAGCTTGGCATTGCATCCTTGGATTTGTATGGAGACAGGAAAATGCAGAACCTGACAAAGGGTTCAAATTACTCCCAGAAGAAAGGTCAGAGAGTGGAACAAGTTATTCAGGAGGACAAAGGTTCCACAAAGACTTCACTTATGATCAATGAGACCATGGAGGAACATCCTAATATGGATGAATCAACAATGGGAGACAGTGGCACTGGGCAACTAAATGTGTTTCTGCCACCATTCATCTCAGAGGAAAAGAATTCTTCTGAAAATAATAAGGAAGGTTTGGGATTCCTGCTAATTTCACCATTTGAGGAGAAACCAGATTTTCCACTCGGATCCGATGAGCTGGTAGAGAAAGGTGTTGTAAGAAAACTAGACCTTGCCCATGACTCAGATGATGATTATTTTTCAGATGGAATTTAAGTCTTTACAAAGAAACCAGAGTCATGCAATGCTTAGAAATTCAAACTGGGTTTGCAGGCAGTTTTCTTGGTTTATAATCCATGTATTGAGAGATATTAAATTACTTTTCTTACATGATTTCCATGGTAATGCCTTTTTATTCTATGTTTAAACCAAGCCTTATTTAAGTCTTGAATCAGAACCTCCTGTTAATTGTAATCTCTAGAAGAAGCGTTCATATCTAATGTCATTATGGGTTTTCAGGCGCACGTTTGGTCTTGCTCTCTTTACAATTAAATTTCAAGACCTTTGGGGAAAATCAGATTAACTTTTGTTTACTCAATGCATGGACTATTTCCATCACGTCAGTTTTAGATCTAAAGACATTTTGTGTTCCTCACTCACACCGGCCTTTTTTATGTGTGTGATCATCTCCACAGAACTGTTATGGTTGTGAATTTGAATAAACTGTGTCTACTGCCATTATTTCTGCAACAATTCCACCTGATTATTTGCTTTCTGTTTGCACTAACTAACATGATTTTTTTTTTTAAAGGGAAAAAAACTAGATGTACATGTATAGTCATGTTATGTGAAACAACACCGCTGAGATTCTTTGCATGTATGGACTTTATTGTTTTTTATACAGTGTTTTCTTAATGTAATAAGATCCACCTATCACAGATGCAAGTATGACCATTCTGAATAGAACATGTGGAATATTAAAATCACAAATATCATTAGTGGTTTTACACAGTCCATACAAATTGAAATATCTATACAGCACAGTACAAAAAGGTTTCACACACAAGAAAATAAAACCGTCAAAAAATGTTGATTTTGTAAATTCCATTTTTGACAATAAATAGTTAAAACATTAAAATAGTTAAAACGTTTTTAATTGACTGCAACCTCCCCCTGCCATCAGGTAAAATAAATGATCTCAATATTGAATATTGCACAGCAGAAAATAATGCTGCACATAATGTTGTGAGTGACAAAATTCTGGGCCTTTGAAGACTAGCACCAAAAAAAAGTCCAGGGGCCATGTGCATAAATTGTTTAGACTTGTCTTAAAAAGTGAATAATGCCATTTTCTTTTCTTATACTGGTCATAACTTTTTAAAATCAGTTTCTAAAATGTATACTGCTCTAATCTGCATTGAAATGCAAGACTGGTTACCCTTTGGCTAACTGGTAGTTTGTCAACATACATTTTAAGACAGTCATAACATGGCTTTATATATGCAACTGGCCTCTGGTTAGTTCAGATGGGAGAGACAATACAATTCTGTTTTATATGGCACTAGAATGATTGTTTGAAATGTTACGTACAGTAATGTAAAGGATCAGTGCATGTAACTAATAAAATTTGTACTATTTGTTAAAAGCTGCCAAGGTTAGTAAATAACATCAAATAAATATATAAATGCATTAGTCAACAACATTTGAAGTGGATCAAAACCTTCCATCAAAGTTGTCCTAAATCCTGTGTATTTAATTGTAAACAATATAAAAATCTATCTAATTGTAACATAAGCATTATGGGCTTATTAAACTTTTTCCATTAAGAAATTGGATTTAATTTCTGTAAAGCCATTTTGTTTTGTCTGTTCTCTTCTTTTTCCTGTAATGAACACAAACAATACACTCATCCCGATCAGCAGCAGGAGAAGAATAACTGGGATAAATAGGAAGCACCCATGACATCTGTATGTGGACTGTCCTTGTCTGTTATTCTTATCTGTACAAACAAATTGAATTGAAATAAAGCAAACATCAGTTAAACACTTATTGAGGATTCAAGAGCATATTAAAATGACTTCTGTTTTTGAAAGTCCTTACCGGAGTAGAGCTGGATGTCTCTCCTGATGTCTTGTCTCAGGGGTGTGTTGTGCAGTACGAACGTCAAAGAAGAATTTGACACGTTTGTGAGATTTATCCAACTAGACACAACGTAAAGTCCTGACTGTGTGTCCTGCATGAGGCGTGTTTGTGTCTGGTTAGTGATGTCTGAGTTCTCCATCAGCCACTGCAGTGTAGGAGAAGGGTAACCTCCATCTGAAGTCACCAGAAGATTCACTCCATCAGTTAACACTGAGAACTGCAGACGAGGTTCAGAGTAGAATGCTAAAAAACACAACAGTAAAAGCCATTAAACACAAGGGCAATTACACAAGGACCTTAACATTGATTTACATGAATTTCTAATAACATTACTTAGCCCATGTTGCTTTGTTACCTCCAATTTTCACTCCAAAGCTCTTCTTCTGGCTGCCAGTGTTTGTGCTGACGGAGCAGGTGTACACACCGGCGTCCTGAACAGTGACTTTGTCCAGTCTGAGTGATGCGTTTCCTCTTGCCATCTCCTGAATGAAAAGACTGGTGCGGTTGACAAAATGTCTGTTCTGACGGTCGAGCTGGTCCTGACTGTAGTAGAAGCTGTGAACAACATCCAGTCCACGCTGCCAGGTGATAACGGTGCTTTTCAGATCCCATGAGCTGTCCACAGGGAAGGAGCAGCTGAGGATCAGGGCCTCGCCGTAAAACCCAGTGACAGTGTCTCTGGGAACAGTAATCTCAAACTCAGCTAGAAAGAGAAGGAGAGAAAAACAAGAACATTTGATTACCATAATCACTCGTTACTTGGTTGATGAGACGAGTATTTCAGTATGTTTATATTATTTAAAATTTTTGTTGTATTTATAAACCTTTATGAGGAACAATGTAATGATCTAGCTGTTGAGGCTGTAATGCATTTTTTTTTTAAACTAAGTAACTATCTTATTTACCTTTTTATAATCTGAAGAACCTTCTGTCGCCACAAAGAATCTTTTGTGAAACCGAAAGGTTCTTCAGATATTAAAGGTTCCTTATGCAATAGACAAAAAGTTCTTCTTTGGCATAATGAAAGAAGCAGCTTTATTTTTAAGAGTGAAGGATAAATGAAATGTGGGGATTGAACCACACTGAAACTCAAAAAAAAAAAAAAACTGTTTCCTTATGACATTATACATGAGTTATGAAAAACCCCTATGCCACCTACACCACAAATCAGGCAGAACAAGGAATGGATAATCGTTATTTTTAGTAAGTTGATAGGAATGCTGAATAGTCTCAATTTTGCTTGACTGATTGATAAATAGAGTAAAAGATCAGTTAGTTCTAAGCATTTCAGTAAGTTGAAGAATTTTAAGTTCTACTGAAACTCAAAATAAGTTTGTGATCATATTACGGCTGTTTTTTCTACATTTTAATTCAGTTTTTTAAAACTTTTTTCTGTTTACTCTTAGGACAGAAAAAAAATGTCACTAGGGTGGTAACCTTTTAAATTGTGCTAAAACTAAACACATTTATTTTTATAGTAATAATAAGTACCTTTAAGGTATTAAATAACCATTTGAGATTAATAAAGTACAAATATGTACCTTGTATCCTATGTATCTTAGGGTACTCGTAAACTGCTATGAACATAACACATTGTCATTATGCTACCCTATAAATGCAGAACACAGCATCTGTGCTGTAACAGAAGGGTTTGCTTCTGTTAATGTTTAGAGAAAGTGCCTATGTAACAATCATAATTTAAAAGACCTAGAATATATTTTTTTTCAGTTTCAGTGTTAACATATTACATATTTGATGTCCTTAACGTTACAACATTCTCTACTGAATAAAATTCAAAACACGTGCACTGCATAGACTACGTGTAAGCATGGATATCTTTTAAAAAAATAATAAATATGTTAAAGTTATCCTTAAGCTGTGGCATGCAGAGCCTATTGACTACTTATTTATGTTATTTTGAGAAGCCTAATGTTTGTTTAGCCCTGTTTTGGAGTCTTAGAATAAGTAATAATATAATTCTATTGTATAATATTGCAATCGTTCAGTTTTACCTCTATGAATATAACGACTCTGTAAATATCGTCTGAATAATCTGGACTTTTTTGAGCGCCTCCTTAAAGGTTATTTTAAGATTTTATTATAGTTTGAATAATTTATGAGAAATACTCACTGAAACATGAAGCTTTAAAAAGAAGGAGAGACAGGCACAACACTTTCAGGTTCATATCACGATCCACGGCCGCTGGTAACAGGAAAATCCTCTGTAAAGCCCGGAATCACAGCAGATGAACTTTGAGATGGTGTCCGCTGTTGTCTGTCGGGGAGGCGGTTCGAGATCAGCAGCAGAGATCCTGTCTATGATCACACCTGACGAACTTTGAGATGTCAGTCCACAGCGCCATTCTATTTATCTTAAACTCCGCCTCTCTCCAGCATCATAGTTTCGCTTGTCACTGATAAGAGAGAATTATATGGAACTGAACTCTCGTTTCATCTCTTTGTAGTAATATCAGATTTGTAGTAATATCCAAAAATAGATTGTTTGTGTCAAAATGATCCATTTTTCTTTTATGCCAGAAATCATTAGGATATTAGGCTATGTAAAGACCAGCGCTAGCCTACTATGAAGATATTTTTTGGACTTGTAATAATTGTATCTCGGCCAGATGTTGTCTTATTCTTACAAACCATCCATCAAACCATAATCCTATATTAAGATTTCAGATGATGTATAATTCTCAATTATTTATTTAATAATGCGAGATTATTTTTCTATTTTGTTTACTGTTACTTGATCTGCTTTTTTTCAAATTTATTTATTTATTTTAAATCTCTCTCTCCTCTTGTGAATTTTATTTTAATTTTTTTTTCTTTTTGCTATGTATTTTTGCCTATTCTTGAACCCCTGGCTCTTTTCTGCGGCGCATGTTTTTTCACATTTGTATTTCCTAAGCAAGTGTTTAATACAAAAATAAATAAATAAATACAAACAATAGAGAATGATCTTATATATAATTATATAGGCCTACATTATCATAGAAGTAGGCTACTAAACAAAAGCGGGATAATATGTATTAATAATGTTAATTACTATAGTATTAATATCAATTAATGTTTAAGAGCACGCGTTTTTTAAATATAATGTGGTGATGCCATTTAAGTTCTTGGGGATGAAATGGTATGTTTCCACGGGTATAAATGGAGATGAGACGTAGCCTACGTTAAAAAGGATCATTTGAGCCACTTAATTCACAGTGGGGCTTAGGAATAATACGGACACGTTGAGTGAATGTTTAACTTTGTGAGTCTTTAACTTGAACACCATCAAGTGCGCGGGGCGGTGCGAGTAATGATCCACAGATATGTTATTATTTTCATTCATGCATGGGTTAAAGAGATGGTAATTTTTCTTTTTGTAAATCTAAAAGTTAGGTGGTGCATTTAAATGTAGGCTAGTAGTTTCCAGCATTCTGACCAGAGGACTTGAGGTGGTGGTATCTACAGTGGCGATAAGCTACGTGTGTGTGCATTTTGATCGTTTGGAAATCTTTGTATTTGTTCTTACATGTTTTTGTTCTTGAATGATATTTTTAACAGCAAGACGAATACCCCAGTTCTGAAGTGGGTAGCCTACCTGTGAGTCCCGGGATAGTTTCCGGGGTGGGGTAGTCGAATCATTGCCATGATTGGTGCGGTTTAAAGCTTTTGTTGGCAGACTGCCACAGTAACAGCAACGCCCCAAATATTGTGCTCTATTGATCTAAGCTATTGGCTACTGTTGCTATCATAAAAAGCTCGTGATAAAGGCATATGCGAAACTCGCTTTATAGTGCTTGTTTCATAACGCTTTTTATAGCTGTTTCATGATGTTATTTTGCTAACAATCTTCATCTTATTATCTCCCACTATGCATCTCTTTTCCTTCATGCAATCTCTTTCTCTCTCTCTCTCTCTCTCTCTCTCTCTTTCACACACACACACACACACACACACACACACACACACACATTGATTTATTGGCATAAATCATAGACGGAGTGTTTTACATAGAAGTGATATTTATTAAACCCCAATCCTCGCCATCCTAAATTAAACCCTAACACAAACCTCTACAGTTCACGAAGGACAGAACTTCATGAGATTAGCATTATCAGGTAAACAAACAATGCTACAAAAATAACAAAACGTTGTTTTTGCGTTGTCGTTATACTGGTTATTAAATCGCTTAAAGACAAAATTACAGACCCATAGCAACCCGAACAACGAGAATGGCAAGGACGCTCTCGACGCGCCTATCTGACATCACGGAAACATTACGTAATACGTCACAAGGCATAATTGTTTACATAAAAAACTGTAGTATCATAAAAAAAAAACCACTGTAGTATCATGTTATCAAAATCACACACTGAGGGCAGAGTAATTATTGGGGATTGTGCAACCCAAAGGTCAGTGACAGAGTTTGGACAAACTTGATATTAATTAGTATAAATTAATTTATTCAAGACAGTCCTGTTACTTGTTGGTCTAATGCACTTTTAAAATGTTTGTCCAACAAAATGTAGTATAATATTTGTATATATGAACTATATATTTTATATTTTTATCAAATTTCCTAGATGTCCCCACAAGTATATTAATACTAGTACATTTTGACCTTGTGAGGACATTTTTTTCCCCCATAAGAAAACAAGCTTATAAATCATACAGAATAAAGTGTTTTAAAATGGTAAATGTTTTCAAAATAGCAGAAAGTTTTGTGTGAGGGGTAGGTTTAGGTGTTGGAAGATTTTATATTTTTCTGACTGTGCATTTAACTCTTCTATCTACATAACGACATAGGCCAATGATAATACTTGCTTAATTTCTTCATAATACATTTATCAGTGCATCGTTTTGTATTATTTGTCTGATGATGTTCAGTTATCCATACTTCAACCATACATAACCAAAAGCATTTTACTATTCCACATGAATTAAGGTGATTTTGGCCTTTTATCAAATACTTTTCATTGTCCCACATTAGGAAGCTGCAAGCTGGAAGAGCACTAATATGTCTATAATTTATTTTATGAATGTCTTTTCTGCATTTTCTCTTATGATTTGTTCACATCCTGTTTTTTTTTTTTTTTTATATTGATGCTTTTAAACAAATATTTATCGGGAGTGTTTATGCTGAGATTTCATGTAAATTTCATGGATGTAGCCACAGAAAAAAAGTAATGTAACTAGTAATGTAACTAATTACTTTAAAAAATAAAGTAATCAGATCAGCAACTTGTTTACTTTTAAAAGGAGTAATCAGTCATTTAATTACATTTTCAGAGAAACTTGCCCAACACTGCTCATTAATTCATTAATTGATTAATGAATTAATCATTGGCTGATTCATTCAGGAACAAAACAGCGTCATGTTGCTCAAAGACAGAAATTGTAATTATATATTTTGGCGAAATAGAGCAAAAACAATATTGTCAATATTGTGTCTAAAACATAAGTGTCTTAATATTAAACTCTTGTTTATTGAACTTCTGTATAAAATCAACATCACATTTGTAATAATGCTTCTTTTTGGTGGAAAAAAATCTTCACGTGATGCTGATTAACTATATGAAATGATATATACAGTATTGTTCAAAATAATAGCAGTACAATGTGACTAACCAGAATAATCAAGGTTTTTCGTATATTTTTTTATTGCTACGTGGCAAACAAGTTACCAGTAGGTTCAGTAGATTCTCAGAAAACAAATGAGACCCAGCATTCATGATATGCACGCTCTTAAGGCTGTGCAATTGGGCAATTAGTTGAATTAGTTGAAAGGGGTGTGTTCAAAAAAATAGCAGTGTGGCATTCAATCACTGAGGTCATCAATTTTGTGAAGAAACAGGTGTGAATCAGGTGGCCCCTATTTAAGGATGAAGCCAACACTTGTTGAACATGCATTTGAAAGCTGAGGAAAATGGGTCGTTCAAGACATTGTTCAGAAGAACAGCGTACTTTGATTAAAAAGTTGATTAGAGAGGGGAAAACCTATAAAGAGGTGCAAAAAATGATAGGCTGTTCAGCTAAAATGATCTCCAATGCCTTAAAATGGAGAGCAAAACCAGAGAGACGTGGAATAAAACGGAAGACAACCATCAAAATGGATAGAAGAATAACCAGAATGGCAAAGGCTCAGCCAATGATCACCTCCAGGATGATCAAAGACAGTCTGGAGTTACCTGTAAGTACTGTGACAGTTAGAAGACGTCTGTGTGAAGCTAATCTATTTTCAAGAATCCCCCGCAAAGTCCCTCTGTTAAAAAAAAGGCATGTGTAGAAGAGGTTACAATTTGCCAAAGAACACATCAACTGGCCTAAAGAGAAATGGAGGAACATTTTGTGGACTGATGAGAGTAAAATTGTTCTTTTTGGGTCCAAGGGCCACAGGCAGTTTGTGAGACGACCCCCAAACTCTGAATTCAAGCCACAGTACACAGTGAAGACAGTGAAGCATGGAGGTGCAAGCATCATGATATGGGCATGTTTCTCCTACTATGGTGTTGGGCCTATTTATCGCATACCAGGGATCATGGATCAGTTTGCATATGTTAAAATACTTGAAGAGGTCATGTTGCCCTATGCTGAAGAGGACATGCCCTTGAAATGGTTGTTTCAACAAGACAATGACCCAAAACACACTAGTAAACGGGCAAAGTCTTGGTTCCAAACCAACAAAATTAATGTTATGGAGTGGCCAGCCCAATCTCCAGACCTTAATCCAATTGAGAACTCGTGGGGTGATATCAAAAATGCTGTTTCTGAAGCAAAACCAAGAAATGTGAATGAATTGTGGAATGTTGTTAAAGAATCATGGAGTGGAATAACAGCTGAGATGTGCCACAAGTTGGTTGACTCCATGCCACACAGATGTCAAGCAGTTTTAAAAAACTGTGGTCATACAACTAAATATTAGTTTAGTGATTCACAGGATTGCTAAATCCCAGAAAAAAAAAATGTTTGTACAAAATAGTTTTGAGTTTGTACAGTCAAAGGTAGACACTGCTATTTTTTTGAACACACCCCTTTCAACTAATTGCCCAATTGCACAGCCTTAAGAGCGTGCATATCATGAATGCTGGGTCTTGTTTGTTTTCTGACAATCTACTGAACCTACTGGTAACTTGTTTGCCACGTAGCAATAAAAAATATACTAAAAACCTTGATTATTCTGGTTAGTCACATTGTACTGCTATTATTTTGAACAATACTGTATATATATAAATGTTTGCCACCCATCTTGAATTTTGTGATCATTCTAAATGCATTTTAATAAACGGAATCATGCAGCGAAAGAACGCCTAATTTACATGGTATAGCTCTTATGAGTTAAAGACAAATTAACTATAATTGTCCTTTTGGATTCTATTTCCACTGTGGGTGGCACTGGCACACTCTGGCACATCTGGCTATGCCACTGGAACATACTATACAGATGGATTATGTAAAAGTGTATGTACACTATTGGCAGAACTATGAACATATGAACATAATTTACACTATTGCAAAGGACAGTAAAGTGTATAGAAATTATTTCAGTGTGCAGATGGGTTACTAATTTTTTCTGGATGAACAGACAGTAGTGCAAGTAATAACAAGTTTACTGTTTTTTGCTTGTTGTAAATAAATAAATAAAGCAGTCAGATGTAGTGATGAGGAGGGGTGATGTCTGTGTTTACGTACCTGCTAGGGAGAGATACTGTATATACAATATCAGGAACACATGAAAGACTGCACAAGCTTGCCAAATTCTAATAGCTTTTTGTTTCTTTGTTTTCTCATCACACAAATTAAAGTAAAAAATGTCTCTGGCTTCCACTTATAAAAGCTAAATCTTACATCTATATATTTTTATTATTTAGTTTAATAAAGTTCAGCAGGTTATACTCTTTGAAGGAGTTTAACAGATATCTCTTTGACCTTGTTTGTTAAAAGAAAGTGATTGGACAGAAGCCAGAATTGTTTTTCCAAACACCTCTTACAAATTGATTCCAATATACCATTTTGATTTTGAAGTAACATCCTTCTGGAAAGGGGTTCTTAATGATCTGTAATAATTATTACAATGATAGGAAAAAATATATTTTAACTATTTGCACTATTAACTATTTCAACTCTGTCCCAAATATAATGAGCCAGCTTACCACAATCACACTTCACAGGAATTATAAAAAAAATAATAAATAAAATAAATATTTACATTTAATGCAGAAGGGTTTCTACAGGAGAAG
Source organism: Carassius auratus (assembly GCF_003368295.1). Lineage (NCBI taxonomy): Eukaryota > Metazoa > Chordata > Actinopteri > Cypriniformes > Cyprinidae > Carassius > Carassius auratus. The sequence goes on from NC_039280.1 coordinate 5,998,804, forward strand.
TCAAGTGCTACTTAAACCAGGCAGTATGTCCTTGTATTACAGTTGATAAGCTTGTGTGTCTGATGAAAACAACATTAAATGTATTAAATTTTTATATTAAGTGTACATATCATCCAACGGTAATCTTCTACATTCCACGTCTCCTTCAAACCCCACTAAGTCCCATTTTATTTTTTCCGTTAAGCAGCTGCATTTCAGAATGGAATCCCATTTCCATAAAGCTGTTTAGTTTGGTCTGTTCTCTTGTCATTCATAAGTTTCATAAAAAGGATAACTCTTAGTTGAAGTGGTTTTGTAACATAAGCAGTATGATCGTATTAAACTTTTTCCATTAAGAAATTGGATTTAATTTCTGTAAAGCCATTTTGTTTTGTCTGTTCTCTTCTTTTTCCTGTAATGAACACAAACAATACACTCATCCCGATCAGCAGCAGCAGAAGAATAACTGGGATAAATAGGAAGCACCCATGACATCTGTATGTGGACTGTCCTTGTCTGTTATTCTTATCTGTACAAACAAATTGAATTGAAATAAAGCAAAAATCAGTTAAACACTTATTCAAGAGCATATTAAAATGACTTCTGTTTTTGAAAGTCCTTACCGGAGTAGAGCTGGATGTCTCTCCTGATGTCTTGTCTCAGGGGCGTGTTGTGCAGTAAGAACGTCAAAGAAGAATTTGACACATTCGTGAGATTTATCCAACTAGACACAACGTAAAGTCCTGACTGTGTGTCCTGCATGAGGCGTGTTTGTGTCTGGTTAGTGATGTCTGAGTTCTCCATCAGCCACTGCAGTGTAGGAGAAGGGTAACCTCCATCTGAAGTCACCAGAAGATTCACTCCATCAGTTAACACTGAGAACTGCAGACGAGGTTCAGAGTAGAATGCTAAAAAACACAACAGTAAAAGCCATTAAACACATGGGCAATTACACAAGGACCTTAACATTGATTTACATGAATTTCTAATAACATTACTTAGCCCATGTTGCTTTGTTACCTCCAATTTTCACTCCAAAGCTCTTCTTCTGGCTGCCAGTGTTTGTGCTGACGGAGCAGGTGTACACACCGGCGTCCTGAACAGTGACTTTGTCCAGTCTGAGTGATGCGTTTCCTCTTGCCATCTGAATGAAAAGACTGGTGCGGTTGACAAAATGTCTGTTCTGACGGTCGAGCTGGTCCTGACTGTAGTAGAATCTGTGTACAACATCTAGTCCACGCTGCCAGGTGATAACGGTGCTTTTCAGATCCCATGAGCTGTCCACAGGGAAGGAGCAGCTGAGGATCAGGGCCTCGCCGTAAAACCCAGTGACAGTGTCTCTGGGAACAGTAATCTCAAACTCAGCTAGGAAGTGAAGGAGAGAAATATATTAATCCTAAACATATACATTCTACATTATTGTTTTTGTTTAATCATAATACATAACCAAAGTTAAAGACTTTAACCTTATTACTCCAGTGCACTTTTCATAAAGAACAGTACTGAAATTCCATAATAATTTCAATAATTGCTCAAAATGACTCACTATAGCAGGGTGCTTTAAAAAGAAGCAGAAACAGGCAGAAAACTGTCACTCGAAGCTTAAGTGGGTTCATATTCACTGCGGCTGCAAACAGGTGAACTCCCTCCGTGAGGAGCTGGAGTCATCCGCGCAAATCAACACAAGCGATCCTGTTATGATCACACCAGATGAACTTTGTAACTTAAGTTTCTAAAATTACTCCAGCTAAACATACAGGTGAAACATAGCAAAATATGGGCTAAAAGTATTTAGCTATAGGTATCATTAGTTTCAAAGTCAATGTGATTGGGTAACCTAGACTTAATGAGATGCTTTCTATTAGATTTATTGAAGGTCATTTTAATCATTGGAAATACTCACTGAAACAGGAGCCTTCAAAAAGGAGAGACACTCAGAACACTTTCAGGTTCATATCACGGTCCACGGCCGTTGGTAAGAGGAAAATCCTCTGTAAATCCCTGAATTCCCTGAAATCTTTAAGCACACACATTTTTAAATATGACATGTTCAAAAGGTTGTGCTTTAATTTGTAGTAATAAATTCCTATTTTCTTAAACCGAGGTGCTGTTTAAAAAGGTTCCTTATATCCTTGTACATAAGCAGTGAAAAACACCTATGCCACATACATCTCACAAAACAGCACAATAACTGATATGAATTAATAGATCAATCCAGTAAAAGCAACCCCAACTGCTCCTTGGGCACTGCAGCAATATGGCTGGCCACTGATCTGGGTGTGTGTGTACATGGATGGGTTAAAATGAGAGCACAAATTCCATCTGTGCAGTAACAGAAGCATTTGCTTCTGTTATGGTTGAGAGAAAACGTCTTAAAATCAATGAAAAAGAAATTAATCAAAAGAAATGAATCAAAAGACACAAGCATTTTTGTTCAGGTTCAGTTTTGACATAATAGGCTACAGCATTTTGTCTTAAATGGTGTGTGTCTAACATTACAGTACTGAACAAAATTCACATTACATGCACTGCATACATGTATTGTTTCGTTTTTTTCGACTGCTTAAACACAAAATCTTTACTCGTCACACAGTTTCTGAAACCTGACACTCAAAACACCAGAACCACACACCAAATCTGCAAAACCATACAAATCTACAATTATTAGTTTTGAATTTCATAAAACACTTACTGCAAAACACAACACACAATTCTCTATGTAACAATAAAAATGTTTAACAGGAATTAAAATTATGGCAAAGGCATTTGCAAATGTTTGAGATGTTTTTGTGATATTTTGAATCCAGTGTTTTGTTCTGCAAGAGATGTGAGGCATTTTTTGTAAAATTATTGGATTTGTGTGTTTGTGTGAGTTATAAAAAAAAAAAGCAAAGTTTTGAACATGTAAGCATTTGAACAAAACTGTAAAAAACTGTTTATTTATTTATTTATTTTTTAAGTAATGTTGTTTCGCTGTATTTTATGGATTCTTATAGGCAGAATATTTTCATATATTTCAGCTTTATGAATATAATAACTGTAAATATTTTGAGTGGCTCCTTAAAGGTTATTTTAAGATTTTATTATAGTTTGAATAATTTATGAGAAATACTCACTGAAACAGGAGGCTTTAAAAAGAAGGAGAGACAGGCACAACACTTTCAGGTTCATATCACGATCCACGGCCGTTGGTAACAGGAAAATCCTCTGTAAAGCCCGGAATCACAGCAGATGAACTTTGAGATGGTGTCCGCTGTTGTCTGTCGGGGAGGCGGTTCGAGATCAGCAGCAGAGATCCTGTCTATGATCACACCTGACGAACTTTGAGATGTCAGCCCACAGCGCCATTCTATTTATCTTAAACTCCGCCTCTCTCCAGCGTCATAGTTGCGCTTGTCACTGATAAGAGAGAATTATATGTGACCCTCGACCACAAAAACAGTCCTAATAAGTCTATGACAAAGTCCATTTCAAGGATTTCTATATAGTATATTTTAGGGCTGCACGATTCTGGATAAATTGAGAATCACGATTTTTTGATCTCATATAGAGATCACGATTCTCCTGCGATTCTTTATTATTATTATTATTATTATTATTATTATATATTTTTGAACGGCAAAACAGCATATTAGAATGATTTCTGAAGATCATGTGACACTGAAGACTGGAGTAATGATGCTGAAAATACAGCTGCACACCACAGAAATAAATTACATTTTAAAATACATTCAAGTGAAAGCAGTTATTTTAAATGGTAAAAAAAAATATTTCAAAACTTTACTGTTTTTGCTGTACTTTGGATCAGATAAATATAGTTTGGTGAGCAGAAGAGACTTTAAAAAAACATTACACATCTTATGGTTCAAAAACTTTTGACTGGTAGTGTATATATAATATATTTAAAACTCCAGTTTTTTTAATATTAGAATGATGAAAAAGTTGTTTAGATCACTGATTCAAGGACTCACTCATAAACCTACTACACTTGTTTCATTTCTGTTTTTGAACGATTCTCTTGAATGAAAAATTAATTCAATGACAAATAAATTAAGACACTTGTCGCCACCTATTGGTGAAACAATGCAATCGACACAAACGTTATTTAAAACTCAGTACTTTCAAAAGGGGATTTGTTATATTTTGATCGCTGCCATATAGACATCAATGTTTATATTTAAACTATAAAATTTATCCCAGTATTTCTGTGATAATATAAATGACTGTAAGACAGATATAATACTGTGTAGTTGAAAAGACTGTTTGTGAAGATGTTTCTTAACCAAACATGGTAAGAGCTCTCTCTGTGTCAGCGGCAGTGCGCGCACGGATTTGAATGATCCGGTAAGACTTTGTCAAAGGTTTAACAGACTCGGGGAATAGTTGTCTTTTAGAAATGAGATCGAGAGGGTGTCTGAATCGAGATCGCGATCTTTTAACGATTAATCGTGCAGCTCTGGTATATTTCTATAGTCTTTGTCTAGAGGATTATGTCTCCCTCCTGTAACAAACTGGTAACTAAAACTTTTAACGTGCTGATTTTTTGGTAATTTTGTGTAATTCTTAATTTAAAATATTCATTTGTTTTGTAGGAAAGATTGTTATGTTTATTGTTATGTGATCTGGTTCTCTTATATATTTATTTTTACAGTGCCTATAATAAGTATTGAACGTAACATTTTTCCCAGTAGCCTAAATATATTAAAGGTGCTGCCGTTGACATGGCATGTTCACCAGATATCAGTAACAATCCAATAATCCATACAAAGATAACAATACAATACAACAATAAATTAATTTTTTAATAGGCCTAGTTCATACAAAAACAACTGGACTATACGTTTGGGATCATTGTCTTGCTGGAATGTCCACCCTTGTTTCATCTTCAACATCCTGGTAGATGACAGCAGATTTTTATCAAGAATGTCTTTCCTTTCTTCAGTTGCATGAATTTTGCCAGTGCTACACCATGATGTTTTGGTGTTTTTGGACCTCAAAAAATGGTGTGTATTACGGCATCCTAAGAGTCAAATTTTTGTCTCATCTGACCAGACTAGTCTCCCAGTATTTCTTAGGCATGTCTAAATGTTGTGTGGTGAGAATGTATACAGGCCACGCAGCTGAGTTCATTAATTATTGTTTCTAGTTTCTAATTCCTGAAGCCCTCCACAAGTGATCCTTGGCTCTTGGACAACTCTTCTGATAATTATTTTCTCTCCTCTGTCAGAAATCTTGTGAGGAGCACCTGGTCATGACCGGTTTATGGTGAAATTTTGTTTTTTCCCCTTCTGCATTATGTGCCGCAACAGTGCTCACTGGAACATTCAGAAGTATAGAAATCCTTCTGTAAGCAATGCCATCAGCATATTTTGCAACAATATTGTTGCAAAGGTCTTGAGAAAGCTCTTTGCTTTTACCCATCATGAAATGTTTCTTGTGTGACACATTGGTCATGAGACACCTTCTTATGTGCCATCAGCTGGGGACTGAACCAATTTCCACTGACTAAGGGCAGGATTTCTTATTAATTACTGATAGATTTCAGCTGGTGTCTTGGATTTCTAAGCCTTTTTGCACCTCCCTTTCGTCTTGTGTCCAATACTTTTTCCCTGTCATCCTACTTTTTTTTTTTTTTTTTTACACAAAACTTATTTTCTGAACTTATTTTTTTGCTTTCGTTGCATGTATTAATTGGATTGTTACCAACATCTGGTGAAAATTTCATGTCAACAGCACCTTTAGAAATATTTTTATTGAGAAAAATGCTGAGAAAATAGTTATTTTACCTGCTGTATCTCTCTCTTTCCCCGGGCTATTTTCCTTGGGGTAGGCTAAGTGAAACTTGGTTGTTTTCATAGCTCGTTTCGTAACGATTTTTTAACGTTATTTTGCTAACAAATCTTAATCTTATTATCTCCCACTCCCACTTATTATCTCCCACTCCCACTCCCACCCACTCTTTCGATGAATATAATTTCCTTCATTCAATCTCTCTCTCTCTCTCTCTCTCTCTCGCACATACATTGATTTTTTTATTTATATTAATTGGCAATAATTATAGACGCAGTGTTTTATACTGAAGAGGTAGCCTATTAATTGAACCCCAATCCTCGCCATCCTAAATCTAACCCTATAACACCAAGGTCGTAGTTTTGGTTTGATCTTTGTGGAGGTTGAATTGAGTTCGGGGTCATGCTCATTAAGGTTGATTTATTTGTTTGCTTGCTTGCTTTACTCTCCTGATATTTCAATAACAACTATGCAAAAATAAAATAAAGCATATTTCGTTACCTTTTGAAACTTAAGGCTAGGATACTGGAAAAGTGCTCAATGTAGCTCCCCAGTACATTCAGCATCTGGCTCAGATTCGCGGTCTCAACCATAGTCTCAAAACTGTCGTTTTCAAATGACTTCAAAATGAATATTTTGTTCGCTTATTCACCACACTTATATTTAGTTGCGTACAGTAATTGCTCTGAAGCATATCCATTCAAACCAGTTCAGTTTTTGCTGCTGATATTCTTTTGTTCTATTCTTGCGGCAGTAAAACATCACGTCATCACATCAAACATTGCCGCCTTGAGGAATAAAGGTGAATGACACTTATTGAGTCATCAGATATTTAATTAAAAAGGGTATCTGCAGAAAAAATATAAACTTAACACTATTACATATCTCAGGTCGCTAGTGACATTATAGCCTACACCTTTATACCAAAGGAAAAACAAATAGAAAACAGTGTTTTAAGGAGGGATAGGGAGAGGTATGCATTTGACCAATCAATCCACAAGGCTCTATCATGGGCTTAAAACACAGTCATTTATATAGTGTAACTATTCTCACAAGTGATGACACGCTCTCCTATTGCGGTCTTTGATATTAAAATTAGCTGATGATGAATAAAATGCAGTGTGCATCTATTGCTTTCGGTGATGTGAACTGTGTTTAATTTGCACATAAGTGCATTATTTGAAAATCGTATTTATATTCGTTTTGAGAAGACAAAGGTTATGTAGCAATGTGTAAATGGAACAGTTTAATAAACAAATCGGATAGCTATATGATCAATAGAAAAATAAAGTGACAAGTGTATGCCTGGTTTTATAACCATTTCACCGCTTCTTAAATTAGTGACAGTGCTCTCAAGTGTAAACACCAACAAAAACAGCAATGTACAGTGAGCTTGAGCCTTACATGATTTACAAGTCTTTTACAAATAATTAAAACTGCATTTTAATAATATATTGACACACAAATTAATGTATATTATATTGATGATAAAGTAATATATATATATTTTTTTATGTAGTGTGAACTATCCTGGTTGACACTTTGCTGTATCGTTTCCTGTCCCAATCACAGCACAATTTAATTGATTAGAACTGTGAAACCCAATAACTAATGTCTATATTTTAGACTAAGGTCTAAAAAGTTTTGTGTGGTACAAAGAGTAGATCGTTCTAGTAATGGCAATTATGGATTAAACTAATAATCTATACCTTGCAATGCAAATCACTAATGACAAAAATGCCTGCCAAATTTGTAAAAAACTTTACCCTTTTCTTATGTCCTTCAGTGCATCAGTACGTAAATGAATGTCTTACGGCCTTTTTTTTAGCTCCTGGGGGGGGGGGGGGCACATCTAAGTCTTCTTGATTTACTTGATTGTTGTTTGAGATTCATACTGTTCGCTGAATATATGATGCCTATGACAACCACATAGATTAGTCTACCACCATCCTGACATAACGGATCCATGTGACTAAAGCAGTCAGTGTTCTTTATTTTGAATTATGTATAATGTTTATATATTGCAGCAAAAAAAAAAAAAAAAAAAAGAACAACATAGCCAGATCAGAAGTCACCATGAAGCTACTTTAGTAACCATTTTACACTTTATACTTTCATCACATGATGAAACACAATCATTTTTTATATTTGTAGAGAAAAAGTTGACAATATGTTAATAAGATATTTCTTCTTAAAAAGAGATTCTTCTTAAAAAGAGAAACAATAATAAAAATGTCAGCATAGTGCATGAGAAAATGTCATATATTAAAAACATTCTTTTTCTTTTATTTGTAGATTGTAGCAGACTGTAATGTACATCAACTATGTAAACTAATGAACTTCTCTGTGAAAATAAAAAAAATAAACCCAAAGTAAGGATTACACAGAGATTAACACCTTGGACCTTTTGTTTATGCGGTTTTAGGACTTCTCACCACCTTCTTGACCCTACTTGCACACTTACAATAGTGAGAAACAGCTTTTGCTTCATTCATCAGCTCCATCCTTCTGTTTCATTTATACTTGCTCAGATTCCTTCTCCACATTCCTATATACTTGGGGTGGGGAATGTGTATGATCAGCTTTATTGATTTGGAGTTTTAAAGTAAAAAAATAGGTTTAGTAACAGATTATTCACAAACCCCACCCCAAAGCAGTGTTCCATTCTCCTAACTGTTCTCCTTCTTTTTGTTTGGCTTCTTTTCTTTTCACTTTCTTTACCTTAATTTCCTTTCACAATGCTCTCGTATTCAGGCATACATTAATGCCTGTAAAATCCACCATAGAGATTAATTGGTCCTGCTTTGTTACCATAGTTTTTACAGGGCTACCAGCAGGGAGAAGTTCTACAAACTTGAAGGTAGCATGGCTTCTGTCTGAGAAAGAGGACACATAAATAAAATAAGAATATTTATACATTTCCAAATACCAGTGACATGCATTCCCATGATGAATGAGAATCAGTTACACTAAACCAATGTACAAAAAGTGCAATATGCCTATCTGTACATAAAGACTTTTTTTTTTTGATTAGATTTTATATTTCAAAATTGCTTAAGCAATATATAACTGCAAATAACTGCAAAATAAAGCAAAAAAACTCAAGGGTTATTAAATCATTTGTGCACATATTCATTCATTTGTTTTCTCAGAGTTCTCTGTCTGTACGTCCTGTCCGGCAGTTTGTACAGTCTCTGTTTGCACATGATCAATCTTGGCTACAGGTACAGCCTCTGCAGAGTTCTGAGCAACGCTCTCAGCCTTAGCGTTGGGTTTCTTAGCAATTGGTGGAGGAACTTTGTTAGCCATCTTGTGCAAGTCATTAGACTTGGCTGAATCAGAGACAGATGCTAACTCTGCCACCAGAGTTTTCTTCAGGTCAGTCTGAACCTCTAAGGATGACGGTGTCTCTATTACAACCTTCTTTGGGCTTTTGGAGAAGATGAAGCTGGCCATAGAAGCAGAAGAGTTTGGTACAGTGGTGCCATTAGTTGTGGCTGGAGGAGGAGAGCGCAGACCAAACCGCTTGGCTTGGTTGTCTTTTGAAGACATAGCAGCAGCCTTAAGACGAATGGCCTCCTGGAGACGCATGGAAGGGTTCACTGCTGTGGAGACTATGGGAGGTGTGGAAGAGACAATGGGTATTGGTGTTTGGGTTTTGGGCTGCTCACCATCTGGCTTTGAGTGTATTTCAATAGTGCTTAATTGCTTCTCTGAATTCTCCTGGATCTTGTTGGGTTCTTGTTCCTGATGTTGAGTCTTTGGCTCACTGATTGATTGGTCTTTTGGTTCTGTTGAACTTGGCAGGGTTTCTGGGTCAGGCACAGTAGGTTGAATTTGTTCCTTGAGGGTTTGGGGTTTGGGTTCTGTTTTAGCACAGGGTTGTTTAGTTGCTGGTTCAGCAGGAACTGAATTGTTATTTGGTTCTGTAGGTGGACATGTAGCCGATGAGTATTTTGGCTCAAGTATTGTGTTTTCTGTTTTTTGAGCAATGTTATTTGACTGAGTTTCTGGTTCAGATGATCTTTGCTGAGTATTTGAAACGGTGGTTGTGTTTGTGTTGAGGGACAGAGCTTCAGTTTTTGGCTCTGAGGATAGAGCTTCTACATCAGGGGGAAGTGATGTCAAAATCAAAGATCGTCTCATTGGCTTTGGAGGTGCCTCTTGATTGACACCTGATTTTGGTTTGGTTTGTGATGATTTATCAGGACCTACAGCAGGGCTCTGACTGGACTTAACTGACCTAAGACGAACCATCTGTAGGAGAGACTGGGTGACCACAGGACTGGAGGTCTCCTCTTTAGCTGGAGAGGGACTGCTTGTCCGTTTCTCCATTTCTGTCATCTCTCGTCTGCCCTCCATTTTCACATTACTAGGTAATGGAGCAGGAGGAGGAACACTGACTTGTTGAGATCTTAGATCTGTAGGTAGTGGAGGCGGTGGAGGAACAGTGACTTGAGATCTTACATCGGTGGAAGGAGGAGGCAGAGGAGGAACACTGACTTGTTGAGATCTTACATCAGTGGGTGGAGGAGGAGGAACACTGACTTGTTGAGATCTTACATCAGTGGGTGGAGGAGGAGGAACACTGATTTGTTGAGATCTTACATCAGTAGGTAGCGGAGGAGGAGGAGGTACAGTGACTTGAGATCTTACAACAGTGGGTGGAGGAGGAGGAACAATGACTTGTTGAGATCTTACATCAGTAGGTAGTGGAGGAGGTGGAGGAACAGTGACTTGAGATCTTACATCGGTGGGAAGTGGGGGAGGTGGAGCAAAGGTAATTTGTTCAGAAGTTTCAGATGATGTTACTAACACATTGTGTGTCGAAGGTTGGGATTCTTGCGGAGGGGATGAAATTTTCTGTGCTTCAGAAGGTGGTCTTGGTGGAGGTGGAACTTCCAGCAGTGGTGGTGGTGGAATATCTGGAGGTAATTGAGTCATTGTCAGTAATGACTGTGGCGAAAATGGTGGCGGCGGTGGAGGAAGGTCAGTATCATTTTGCAAAGCAACAGGAGTTGTTGTAGTCATACCTGCTGGAGGTGCTGGAGGAGGAAACAGAGGAGGTGGAGGGATCCAAGAAGTCAAGTCTTTTATTGCTTTAGCAGCCAGTGTAGGAGTTGGGGGAACAAAGTCAGGAGGTTTGGCTAGGCCGTTGTTTGGTGTTGGTGGGCAATGATCTGGGGGAGGTGATGGAGATGGGGCGACAGAGGCAAGTGGTGCTGCGGTTTCAACTTTGCCTTTTATCTCTACAGACTGCAACAGAGGTGCTACTCTGTCAGCATTTGCCGAAGCCACAACTGGTTCATCTGCAATTTTAAGACCTCTCTTTTTGGCCCAGCGTGTATAGTTAACAGGTCCGGGCCCACACAGCAGTTCAAAAGTCCGTTGGTTGTGAGCCCAGGTTTCAGGAGGAGGAGCTGGTGGAGCCAATACTTTGGGATGATTGGGAATCTCCAACAGAGACAACAGAGCCACTACAACTGGTGAGGAATTGTTACCATTGATTAAACTTTTTGCAGATAGAAGGCTGATCTTCAGTTCAGCAATGGAAGACATCCTTTTCATTTTCTTGTCTGTGCTGACTGGCTGGCTCACATCTGATGGGGCAGTTGTGGGTCCATCGGAGGGAGGCATGCTTATCTTAGGGCTCATGACAGCAGGGTATGGTGATCCATCTGGAGTACTGTCATCTGCCAAGTAGCTAGGACTCTCAGATGTCTTCCAGGTCTGGTTCCTGTTATGTAAAGAGTATGACCTGCTGGGAGGAGCTGGAGGTTTCTTGCCGCGTTTAATCACTGATAGGTTGCGTGTAAAGGCAACAGCAGATCTTGTCTTTCCGCTGTCCTCCACCTCAGTAGAGCCCCCATTCACATGAGTAGTTTTAACATGGGAACCGTCGTTGTTCAGCTTAACGGGTCTATTCGTGTTCTCAACCTGACTCCCTCTGCTGGCCACACGGGGAGTGCTACTGCTGGAGATGGTAGAAGAATCGGATACAAGCGTTTCTGATGATCCCGAGTTGGTCCATCCAGAGTAATTTGAGCGGCTTGTGGAACAACGTGAAGAGACTCTGGAGGAAGCACGTGTGGATGCTGGACTGGCTGACACCAAGCTGCTTTTGCTGACGGTTCGGACACTGCTACGACTTCGGTTGCGACTCAGCTCCACAACATCCACAGATGGTGGAAGTACGGCATTTGGAATGATTTTAGACATGTATGTGGCCTGAGGTGACATGGACATCACTGCACCGGCTGAGTTCTCGGTCCAAGGAACACCTAGAAGGCCTGCTCCAGACTTTTCTGGATCTAAAGAATGGTTTATGAGCCCTTGCAGGATGTCATCTCTGGGTTTTGTCAGTGTGGGGAGCTCGGTGTTGTATCTTTTAACTGTGTACAAGTTCTGTATGCCCTGTAAATGGTCGTGTACACTTTCTTGTTCAGAGCTGGAAGACGTACTGTCCACAGGGGAAATCATAGCAGGTAGGATCATGTCTCCATTGAATAGCTGACCATCAAGAGGATTTGTGGTGATCCATGCTGCCCTGTCCAACCCTTCAAATATAAAATATATAAAAATTAATTAAATGTATGTTTTCCACTAAATAATTAAATGATGTGTTCTATACTACAGAAGACTGTAGCACAACATACCCATTTCTTTCTGGACATGTCGAGGAATTCCTACAACAGGTCTCCCATGTTTCCTACGAGACTTCTTCTTCTCTGCAGTCTTATCCGGCTTCAAAGGGGTGAATGTTGAGGCTGGAGAAAGGAAACAGAAAATGTTGCGGAGTATGAATTGAATTGAAGAATATGAAATCTTAAATAACTTTATGAGAATTTATCTGTACCAGACCAATATGTTTTTATGGTTAAAATGATGTAAGGAATAATTGACAATTCAGGGCAGTTGACGACACGCGTCATGGCCATTGCACCTCAGGTGTGCATTATTTTTCTAATAATTCAACGGCCCTAAGTCAATTATTCCACGTATACTACGCATACACTCTTCTGCTGCAGCATCTCTAAACAGCACTGTTATTACCTCGCTAGTAAGAAATGTCATGTGTAGCCTTTCATTTGTTACACTATAGATGCTAACTAATGAAATCATCAGGGCAGTGCTTGACAACACTTTTTTGTGCAAACTGCGTGATCGTTATTACAGTTTTATTAAGTGAAGTTATATGGAACTGTAATGCGGTTTAGAGAGCCGCCTGGAACTACGTTCGCCTTGCGTTTCTCAGAAAATAATTGCACACCTTAAAAATGTTCATCAGCCAATCAGATTCAAGCATTAAACGGCCCCATAGTATAAATGAATAGTAATGTGTTTTTCCGTGAAGTGTCACCTTGGCGTTTGAGTCCTGAGCGTGTTGATCGTGAGGAGATGGAGGAGCGCATCGAAACAGAATCGGCAGCTGTGCTCTCGGACTCAAAGCCTCTTAGCTCACTGAAGGCCATGCTGTCTTCAGTCTGAGCTGTTACTGTTGACTAAAGGAAACAGCAAAGTTAACTTTCCAAATTCATCAGCAACTTAAAAGTAGTCAATGCATTTTTATTGCACTTCTAGAACTACATATGTGCACAAGTAAAAACCAGGCTGTCACTATGGTGGGAACAGAAGTAAATACATTCATAACTGGAACTGAGGGTTCCTGCATTGAGGAACACTTACAATCATACTTTGGTCATCAGGGTAGTCCGTCCCATTACTATCATCTGGAACAAAAAACATTACCTCTTATTAAACATTACCAAAAAAATAAACGCCTGTATGTTTAGGAAATGCATGTGTTTGGTTTAGAGTAAAAGTGTGTCATTTAAACAGACACTGATTTGAAATTTGACTTCTCACCTTCTTGCTGCTGCATTTTCAGGCCCTGCTGTGCCTCTGTGTGCAGATCCAACACATATTTAGGCCGATTACCCTCCACAAACACATTTTCTTGGAACTCCTGAAGAGAAATAGCTCCCATAACTTCCTCTTTAGGGCCTGCAGAGAGATAAACACAAATAATTGCCTTTAATATTTCATATATAGTGAGATAGACAAATGCTGGATAGGATGTTTCTTTTTTAAGATTTGTTTTTGGCATTTCGCCTTTATTTAGATAGGATAGTATAATGACAGGAAGCGAAGTAGGAGAGAAAGAGAGGGAGGTGGCAAGTTTGGAAAAAGGTTGACAAGCTGGATTTGAACTTGGGGCACCCAAAGCACCACTGCACTACAGTATATGTTGATGTGCCCTCAAGGCTATTGGCACTGACAGCATATGATGGTTTAAATGTAGAGGACTTGGATGTTTTTAAACACACACACACACACGCAAATGCATGCAAGCATATAATATAGCAATATATCTGATCTAAGATAGCTCGGTTTCAGTAACCGCTAATGCAAAATCAATTGCCTCATTCACTTTAATATGTTGTTTCCCGTGTTTTAATGCCTCATCTCATTATGTCATATGATAACTAAAGAGACTTACTGCCCTGTAACCTGGTTATATCACCAATCACACAGTTAACCTGCATGTTAAATGTGCAAAGACCATGCTTGAATTTACCATGTGTCCTGATTTCACCCTTTTAATTCAATTATTATTTTCTGGTCATTTGCATCTTTGGGAGCATTTTTTGATGGGTTCACAGTAATTCTAGATGCTTAGGATATAAATGCTGTTTGCAATTTACTGTACTGCAATAATCCAATAATTATTTACTATGCAAGTTCCTTATTGAAACCATTATAAAACAAACTTAGTAATAATAGTAATTAATAGTGTTAAAAACGGAATACTGTTCACAAACACATCATTCAACTTGTACACATAAACATGATTATACACTGTTGATACTCCATATTGAAATTTAGAAATTAAGAAAACATTTTCATAATGCACACAGCTAATGTAAAAGGCTTTCCATTCATATTTAAACAAAACGTGACATCTAATAAAATCACACTTAGACCTACCTTTTGTGTTAAAGATGGAAATAGGAGTGTGCGCTGGCAGCATGCATATTAATAATAATTAATTTCCAAGTGAAGAGCTTCACTAACTAACAAAGAGTATTGGGAGAGCTTCAGTAGTCCTGATCCAGATAAATATCTGATAACACATGTGCTAAAATACACCAGAAATTTCTGAATTTCAAAAGTAAACCAATCTAGTAAAAAATTTAGACCAAGAGTGTAACTGCAGGAAAAAAAAAAATAAGTTATGGATTATGTACTGTTTCTTAAGGTTCCTGATTGTACTAGACTTCACTGAATATGAAGCTAACTAGTTCTTTAGTCGTTTAGACTATATTTATGATATTATTTTTGTCACCTTTGCACAACACTGTGCCTTTATTTCCTTTTGTGTTTCATTGAAGAAAGAATACAAGGAGTGATTAAATGATTGGGTGAACTATTCCTTTAAGACCGGTTCACTTTCTCACCACTAGATGGAGTACAAAGGAACTGTGAGGTCTATTGATGGGAAGTTCGGATCATTTTACTGACTCGGACCTTTGAGTCTCATTCAGCAAAAAGAACTAATCTTTTTTCGAGTCATTTCATTCATTGTATTAAAATATAATTAAAATATTAAGTTTAACTTTCCTAACATGTCTACTAGTACATACACAAACGTTGATCACACTACAAACAATACAAAATGCTATAAGAAACACAAAAGATGAATTCATTGTTTACCTGGTGATTAGCTCACCTCACGTCTTATCTGACTAGTCCTCCGGTTTGAGTCATTCTTTCATCACATGATAGCCCCATAAGATTTAACTATAGACTGTATAAAAGTCTTTAACCTATCATTCGTTCTTTTGTCATGTGGTAGCACTGAATAGAGAAATTGAATTACAAACTTCCTTACAAACGGGTGCATAGTTATTATTATTATCATCATCATCAAACGCAATATAATTATTACTCTTACAGTCACTGCGTTTCTGGTCTCAAATTTTAGCCTTTTACTTCTTACAGTTTATAAATGTGAGAATTTATGTTATGATGGTTATTTTCCATACTAAAAACTATAATAAAGAATTGGTTATTATTATTATAAAGTCTCTTTCTGATTCAGACTGCATAGATTAAAGCTTATGGGTCTGTCATGTGATGAATGAAGGACTCGAGAGATGAGCAAATCAATTCTCTTTCAGACTCAGACTGCATTGATTGAAACAGGTGAACTACTAGACTCATTCTAGTACAGAACCTATCTCCTTGGTTTGTCTTACTAGTGATATATGGGTGTCTTTAAATAAAGACAGCCAAACCACAGATAAAATGCTCATAGCAATTGTCTTAAACAATGAAAATAGTTGAACAACCACAGAGGTCAGCTTTTCAGCCCTGAGGAACATACCATACTGTATAATAAAGCCAAGAGAGATGGCAGCAATACAATGAGACGAATGTTGAGTATTTATGGCAGAAAACATGCTGTATAAAGCTTCAGTCCAGAAAGACAATATTAAATCAGCAGCAGTAAAAAATAAATAAAGGCTCAAAACCCAAAATATTTACATGACCAACCACATTTGCATGCAAATGGATTATTAATGCTGCAATAATAAAGAATTGTGCAGTCTCAGGTGTGCATTTCTCCACATTTTACAGTTCTGAACATGGCTTATCCATTCAGAATTTAGAATAATCTGTATTATAAAACAACATGAGTGATACAAATCTGATATGAAAGTTCTAATTTAATAGTAAATACTCCTCCTTGTAGATCTATAAGTGAACGTATGTGTGCTTAAAGTATTGTGGTTATGTCTAAAGGTTGTATAATCTGTACCATGACAAATCATCTGTTAATGTTTTCTCAGAAGTTCAGAGACTTTCTGAAAACCGATAACCTTCTGAGGAAGCCAAATTAAAAGCAGCACTGAATGAGAAAGGCTAAGGCATGCCTGGACCTGCTGAGGGCAGATGTCAGAACAGCTGCAAGGAGTCTCAAACAGGATAAAACTCACACAGACTCTATGAACAGCTTTGACTTTACAATCAATCAAACTAGAACTAATTTTAATCATGTTATGGTGGTTGTGGCTTTCAACTGAGGCAACACCATTCAAAAACAAAACAACAGGAAAACATCATCTTATCTTGGTCCTTGAGTTTGTTGCAATGAGAGACCTAACCTTGGCACATAACGCTGCGGTCCTTCAGAGTAGATTTAATCAAAGTTATTAAACATTTAATCAGTAAAGTCAAACCAAAGGTGAAGAGACTGAGAATTGAGAGAATGAAAGAGGAACACAATGTGCTAAAAGGAATGATAGAGATTAGAAATGTAAACACAGTGTAGTTCTCATCACTGGCCACAGGCAATGTGTGTGCTGCCAGGACTGCCCTGCCCTGACAGTAGCTGCTGTGTTGAATCTGGGCAGCAGGGGGCAGCACTTTGGGGCTGTTTTCATGTCATACAAAAAAAAAAAAAAGACTACTCAAGTCTTTCTCTCAAATTTCACTATGATGTATACATTGAGCTTTCATAAGTAAATTTTGAGCTTTCATTTCATAAATATGAATAAAATATTCATAAGGAAGTGTTAAATATATGTTTTTTTTTGTAATTTTGTAATCTTTTAATTATATAATTTATTGATAAATTCAAAATTATAATGTATATATTTTAATATACAATTTTTGTATATATTTAATTTAAAAACACATTTATATACTAAAGATTATAATATTTAGAACAAAAATAACTAGGAATTTATAAATGAATACAATTATTTTTGTTTTTAATATTCATAGAACAGGAATTGTGCACTCAAAAATAAAGAACAATTAATTCTCATTTGTGTAAAACAAAAAGGAGGAGGTTTTAATCCAAAAGGTAGCTGAATTTGTCTGCACACTGGAAAAATCCAATCAGATAAAAAAAATAAAAAAGTCTATAAAAATATCTTTTTTATTTTCCTCATGCAAAAGTGAAAAAATTATAAAATTTAAAAACCTGCTTTGGTCAGTGTGCTGGCAATTTCAGTTCCTAACATACCATTATATTGGATTTTATATTTTTACATTTTGATTTTTTAAATATTTAGCATAAAAATTATGAAACGAAATTGACGACATGAAATCAAATTTAAAAAAAAATATCTATTTACATAAAATTGTTCTTAGGCTTAAACAGAACTCAAAAATGACTTTTCAATCTATAAACTGCTTCAATAGTCTGCATTTAGTCAGACTTACTTAAAGTTAAAAGTAATAAGTTCTATATAGTATATAGTTTCTGACCTGTAATAACTTTCATTAAGTCTGACAGACATCTTTTATTAAACAATGAGTGAGTGGCTTAGTCCATATTTTGTGTTGCTTCATGAAAGTCTACAGTGTATTGCAAAAGACTGTCTTGATAAATATGCTAAGTGCATTTTCTGCTGCGTTCAGTGTGATACAGGCAATAGTTTGGGTGAAGAAACTACATGTACAGCTGCTTCTTCTACGCTTCTGCTTAAACATGCAGCATGAATGCTATAACCTGTTAATTTGAACAATGAAATGAAAACACGCTGCTGATGTGAGATGTAAAAAACAGGCCTTAAACCTAATCTCCCCTGGAAAACGGTCCGTTTGTCCCTGAGGCTTTTATCCATTCACAATGCAGGCAAAGCTTAACTGAGGCTAATATTCCTCATCTGAAGTAGATACAAATGTCTTTGAAAAGTAAGTTGACTGATTACAGGTTTCTTTTATAAATGCACATAACCTGCGCTTTGATTTTGGATGATTTTCAGAAAGCGGTAAGAAAGGTTTCTGTCTGCCACACCTATATCACATAACAGTAACATAATATTTGCCATTTTTTTCAGTTAAACACAGAAAAAGAGGTACAATTGCTGTAAAAACTGATCAGTGATAAATTTCTTGCTAACAGAATGTCTTATTTGATAAAACTGGCTCCTTCAGCAGGTATCACTGAAAAACAAAACCGCAGCACAGACACATATCACATTAAAGTGTGAGCTCTGTGTGTCCATTTTATGTAACTTTTTAAAGAAACATTGATTTAGGATGTTTTCACGCCTGGTTTTGATTGCTTGGTGCAAATTAGAGTATAATTCCCAATAGTCACATAATGCCATGTGTGTCACTTGCACGATGCAAAATATCATAGAAATTTCTTTCTCTTTTGCTTTAAATCAGGATCTAACAAGTCCTAATGCAGAACAAGCACACCAAACTGAGAATATTACTGCTATATATACATTAGTCTATTATGCAATTATTATTAAAAGAAAATG
This sequence comes from Carassius auratus, assembly GCF_003368295.1. Classification (NCBI taxonomy): domain Eukaryota; kingdom Metazoa; phylum Chordata; class Actinopteri; order Cypriniformes; family Cyprinidae; genus Carassius; species Carassius auratus. The sequence continues at coordinate 6,017,859 of NC_039280.1, forward strand.
AATTTTTAGACCAGTTTAAATTCAGACCAGGTGCAAAAATGCTATATTACAGGCAAGCTGAAACAGATTTGAATTCAGCACTTTACAACCTAACGCTTAAAGGGGCTACACACGCATACCAAGCTAAATATGGATGTTGGAGGGAATAAAGAATTCTCATTTTGGAAGCAAGAGCTATATTAAGTCAGTCTGAATCAATCTAATTCTGGCATAGAGCTGAGTTCTGTTCACAAGAACTGGAAACAGAGACGAGCAGAGAACCAGTTTCCCAACTTTACACCTGTTCATTGTTTCAGAATCTCCAGGGCAAAGCTCAGGAAGGTATGGAATTCTGCACAAACACGCCCACGCGTAACAATAAACAAATGCAAACATAAACTCTGTCTGTCTTTATCTTTCAAGCGTTCACAGGGATTGTGTCTAAAAAGGTGTCAAGGAATGACTGGCATTTCTCATGATGAGTTGAAAAAGAAAGTCAGAAGAAAGGTCAGGATTGTGGGTAACCTTTGGCAAACCTGTAACTTCCAATGGGAGACGTCAGAAACACTGGGAAAGCAGTCAGTGTGTGTGTCAGTGGAACATTTCATGGGAAACGGATTTAAGGTTACAGCTCTTTGTTCACACTGAACCGGCAGCATCCCACAGGACGTTTTGACGTTGCAAGGTCTGGGATACAGGATGCAAAACACAATATTATGTGTGTGTTCTCAGTAGCTGTGACCCTCTTATTAGCGGTGCTTGCTAAAATAAGCATCACTATTTATACTGGGGCCCTAGATGAGACCATGAAAACGTGCCTCATGGGTACGAAAGTTTTCATAGCATAGAACATCCAAAAACTTACTAAAATACGATGTGTGGTTTCGTTCTTCAGGAACTAATGGAAAAATGGCAAAAAATTGTTAACAATATTAGATTGATTTCTGAAAGACCATATAACACTAAAGACTGGAATAATGGCTGCTGAAAATTATGATCTGCTATCACAGGTTTAAATGACATTAAAATATTATCAAATAGAAAGCGATAAACTTTATATCGGAAGGGAGCAGCACTAGATCACCTTATCAAGTTTCAAAATACACTAAGATTTCGTGTTTTTAAAGAGACAGTCTTAAAATCAACAGTGTCTTTCACAAGAACCCAGATCGATCACATCACACACTCAAAACAACAGATGATAAAAGCAGTGCATAAACAGCATTTTAAAGCATCATAGTTGCTATATTAATACAAATCCTTTGTACTTTACTGTGAAAACAATCCCATAATCTGCAGCAACAAGCTTAGTAAAGAAAAGAATTTACAAAAATAGCCAGTTTTAGAGTATCATGCAATTAGATTAGCAATATGCTACATGAAACCTTCCTGAAATCAACTGTGAGTCACATTCTCCAATACGTAATACCAATTACATCATGATGGTCTGCATGCTATCTATTTAATTTCAGCCTAATTTAGGGGCAAGTGTGACAGGTTTAAATAATCCATCCTGTTGGCTTTTTGTACAGTCTTCGGCAGCAGATAGGTACCGCACCCTCAGAACAATCACATAAAAGCTGTTTATTTTTTGTGGTTATGCACCATATCGATCATTAAGAAAGCTGCAGTCTGTTGTGTCAGCCCGCCGTGAGTGTGTGTGTGATTGAGTGGATTCATGCTTCAGTAAATGGGTGGGGTTGAGGTGTGGTCTCACAATGGTCTCCCTGCTATTACAGCCCATGTGGAACCTTTACAATTCATCCTCTGCTTAGCACAGACACACACAAAAAACATAAACCAGGCATAATTCAAATGCATTCAATCCTGGCTCTGATCCCAAGCTCCCCTACAAATGTACAGTACATTTTTAAATAAACGCTTTATACTTGTACAACACAATGCAAGTACTAAAGTGACTTTAAGTAGAGCCCAAATTTTATCTTCATGAAGTGTTGAAATCCCAGTTCTAGAAAACTCATGACTTTGCGATAAACAAAGCAAACATTTTCTAGACCTCTCTCAGCACACACAATAATATATAGGTATTTGAGAGACATACCTCAAGAAGGTTAAACGGTTAGTTCAGCCAAAAAATGAAAATTATCCCATAAATTACTCACCTTGAAGTCATCTTAGTTGTATATGAATTTCTTCTTTCATATGAGTCTAGTAAGAGTTATTAAAAAAATTGTAATTGATCTTTCAAACTGTTTGATGCCACTCAGCAGGTGTTGCACTGCACTGGTTCATGTGAAGTTTAATGAAAAGCACGTCCATTAAAAAAAATGTGTCTCACACAGCTCCAGGAGATGAATTAAAGGCCTCCTGTAGGGAATCGATGCATTTTTGTAAGAAACATATCCATATAAAATCTGTGATACTCATTTGAATCTAGCTTGCGCTCACAGCTGTAAAACAGAAGCAATGAAAGCAGTAGAAACCAATGTTTGTTAACAGGAGCAAAGGAAGCTAAATTTCCCTACTTTAGCCTCCTCTTGGCTTATATCGAAATCCTCCGACATTCTTCTTTACAAATCCTCATTTTTTACTTTTAATTAGTGATCATTGTTTTGTTCTCTCTGCTGAGTTTCCGCGTGTGTCGCTTCTGAGCATCACATGTGCAGCTCTGACCTCATACATCATTTTTCTGGAACTGCTTCAGTTACGACTGTGACCGTAAGACAATGAACAATGAACCCCCAGTTGCTCCCCCGGTGCTGAATGTAGCTGCCCACTGCTCCCGGTGTGTGTTCATGGTGTGTTCACTTCTCACTGCTGTGTGTGTGCACTTGGATGGGTTTAATGCAGAGCATTAATTCAGAATATAGGTTACCATATTTGGCAAATGTCAGGACTTTCACTTTTTATTAAACTTCTCAAGGAACGATGGAGTGCAACACCCGCTGAGTTACATCAAACCGATCAAAAGGACACTTTTTAAAATAACTCCAACTGAATTCATCTGAAAGAAGAAGGTCATATACACCTAGGATGAGTAATTTATGGCTTAATTTTCATTTTTGGATGAACTAACCCCTTAAGGGTCATTTGATGTGTAAGCCTTCCATTCTCTGGTCCAACACAAAATAAATAAACCACAGAAAAGGAGTGAAATGATCAAAATTCAAAGTTGGAAAAATTAGGACTCATTTTTAAAGCTGCTCACTGCTGGGTTAAAACTTATATGCTAGAGATTGCTGAAAACTTGTTACCCAAACTAATGACTTCTAGATTGTAAAGGTATTACTCTACTAATTACACTCTCTGAAATGAAATGACTGAATGTGTGCACATATTATCCACTACTGAAATCACTTCTCAAACAACATAGCCAACATTTACTAGTTGGGCAATACAAGGACAGATAAAGTGTGTAATGTCACATACATTTTAAGCATTGCTTAAAAACAAACCTAAATCAATACCTTATCAGTACAGTAGTTAGGTTAGATTAGTTGGCATGTTGCTGTATCACATGCTATAAAATGGTTGAGAGACATTTTTCACAGAGGCTTACATTTTATTTTAATTTTCTTATTTGCAAATTTAAAAAAATTCTAACTGACAGAAGTATTTTCATGTGGCAAAACAGTTTGTTATAACCACTAATGAGCGATTAAAGCTAGTGACACCATTAATCATCAAATGCTTCAATGAGCATGCTCCGGCCAAATGATTTGGAGTACAGTCATCTAGATTAAAACAATGCTTATCTTTGAAATAGTAACATTTCAGCTTTAATGTGCAATATCAAAATACATTTTAACCCAGTTTGATATGCAAAAATAAAAAAGGAAGCAATTGCTAGTTTAACAGTGTTGATCTAGTACTTTTCTAAATTTACTGATGTTGGAAGGAAAGTAGGAAATAATCTTAAACTTCCTTTAACTCAAACAGTAGGGCAAGTCACTAGCTATGCAAAAGTCACAGGCTTGATTCCCAGGGAATGTGTGAGCTGATAAAAGGTAACAATGCAATACAAGTCACTTTGGATAAAAGCGTCTGTCAAATGCATAAATGTAAACACTTATTTATTAATAGGTTTATTCATGCTGATGTTGTTGATGGCTTCCTACATTCATTTCCAAAACACACTGGCCACAACTACCTTTCATTAGGCAAGCTGCACTTCCCATTTCTTTCTTTAATTTCCCTAAGACTCACCTGCTTACATAACCGGTTTATGTTATAATTTATGTAAAACTATTGGCTAATATTAAAACTAATCTTCTTAGTGAGAAAGAAAAGAAAAATAGAGCCACTAGTTAAAAGCAAATCTTCTGAAGAACGACGAACATCTAAAGAGAACATGATAGCAAAAGTAATACCTGTGACAAGTGATGATTTTGGTAGCTCTACAGGTGAACCAGTGGCAAGCAGGTCTCCATGTTTCTCTGTAGCATGTCGGCGGGTTTTCCTGCGCTGGCGCTTCAACCACTTGAAAGCACGCCTGAAGGATGCTGCCCTTCTCCTGCCTCTTTTGCCCCTGCCGCCTTGCCGGTCCTCACTGAACACCTGCAGCATATCTGGGGGAATCAGATCCCCTACAGACTCACGGCCGGATGACATTGCACAGCCTGCCACAAAACAAAAATAATTAATGAATCACTTTTTTGTGTCAGGTTTAAAAATTAACTGGATACTACAACAAGGAATTGCTCACTAGCATTCAGGCAACAATCATCTGTGGCTTTCTTCACATATTTTTTTATATGTGTATTGGTGTAATGCAAAGACATATCCCTTCAGATTTTTGAAAGCTAACTTCTACAAATAAATATTTGTCTTTGTAAATTAAAGTTCAGATGAAACTGATATACCAACAGATCTTGGGGTTTCAGCAGACTAAATGATTGGATGAATCTGGCAAATATCAAAGGAGATAATCTATAGTTGTCACTATAAGATTGACAATTTGATTAAAAGTTGCAAGGATCAAATATAAAAAAAATTTAACATTAAAATGTAACATATCATGCATTTACAAAATAGACTAAGTAGCATCAGTCCAGTCAAGTCGCAGCTTCTAGATCATTTGATCATCATCATCTTATGCAACTGATCATATTTTGCTGAAAAGACCCATAAAGTGTACTCTCTTTCACAAAGCAAAACTTTCCGCCCCAGTAAATGTGTTACAATTTTTCCTCTGTTTATTAAAACATTTAAAAATACATAACTATAACTTCAATGATGACTATAACTGTATAGCTTTAATATTCATTCTAATTCTATGAGCATAGCAATGTCCATGCCACAACTATAACAATATTGAGATCTTTGGAATCACTTTCAGGAACTGATGTTTCAGTGAAATTATGTATGATAAAAAAAGAGGGCATTTAAAGCGACAGACAACAAAACTGTAGTGTTAAATGACATACCTTAAGTCTCTAAAACCTGTTTATTTTTCCCTTTTGAACATATCTTACTTTAGAAACCAAATGAACCTGTACTGCTACCTGTGTAGCAGAAAACACTTCCATGGCAAAAAACACTTCCTACTTGAAGCAAAAAAAGATTCTTGTTCTAAACAGGTCTATAACAACAGAACAGAAGATGAATTGTTATTAACATCGCTGGTCCGCACTGATCAGGGTCTGATCCTAATAATGTACATTGCACACCAAAATTGCAATTGTGTCTCATTCCTGAACACCTAGTCATGGGCTCCACCCTTACACACACAGATACTGATACACACCCTCACACAGCACACACAAACACACATTCATGATGTGTAAAACATTCAAACACAAGGCATTATATCTTGAATAAACACACCCAGCAGATGTATTTACCAAAGGAGGTCATCTTACTCAATTAAAACAGATGCACAAACATTCACAAAGAGGAGAACCTCACATGAATGCACACGGCATATAAAGTAAACGGAAACTTAAAAATGATGCTGTTTAAAATAAACAGCTCCTTCAAAGCTGGACAGCTAGAGTGAGCGATGCAAGCGAAAAGGAAAACCAGGAAATGTATATTGACTCATGAACACGATGTTAAAAAAAATGAGGAAACGAGTGAATTTCACGTGTGTGAATGAGAGTGAGAACAAGACATCCTCACGTGGCTGCAGAGCTCTCTCTAGCAGGTCGACAGACCAATCAGAGTGCAGCATTCTGACTCACGCCGTCACCATAGAAATGTGCAGAAACAAACAGAGCAGAACCAGCATGCAGCGGTGCCACAGACTTTATCCCCTCTTTATTGTAATCACATCACTTTGATCCACAGTTACAAACACTGACTCACATGTTCTCTGCGAGCTGCAGATGATTCATTTGCATTTAGTTACATAATATTAGTTATTATAATATACATGTTAGGAACTCATTTGCATGATATCTCAGGTCTGTTTTGTTTGGATGTTCTGCCTTTGGTTTAACTCTCACACACACACACACACACACACACACACAAGCACATTTGCAGACAATTACTGTACACACTCCCATACTGGAACTCTCACAGCCCTGAGAAAAATGCACTGCTATTCCAACAGGCGTGTCTGTGTGTCATGTGATTCAACAGTTTTAGGGTGGATTCAAAATGTACTCAAAAACAAAAAAATTGTGTGGTATTCCCCAAGAACTACTGCTTTATGTGTGCTGCCTACCATTACAAATCAATTATACGAAACAGTACACATTACGCAGTAGTGATAAACATTTAAAACAGTAGTGCTGCTTGTATGTTATTATCTAGATCACATTACCTCATTAGGTGCATGTTATCATCATCATTATCGGTGATGGCGGTTTTGCAATTGTAATCCAGTTTTGTGTAAAAACATCAGAACATCTCTTGCCACTCCAAAGAAAACAAGTCATTAAAAGATACAGTAACTGCTTTCTGTTTGTTTACTGCACTGAAAACGGAACATTGAATGCACTGCATTATGGGATACAGAACTGCACTAGTATATTTTAGCAGTGCTATGTTATCATACTACCCTTACTATCACTGCAGTATTTAGTATATACCCTGTGCACGGACATCTTACTACATTTCACAAAATGTAGGATGCAATGGAATGGTTTGACTTTAATTTTGCATGGGATGATGAAGTAGTAATATCAAATGCAACTAAACATGCACATTTTTTCCATAAAGTAGGGTTAAAATAATGTGTTTATTTACAAGATAACCCTGATTACTAAACAACACTTAATGAATCATGCAGAAGGAGTCATGTGACAACAATATATCATACTAATGTTTGAAACGTGGAATAATGCCTAAGGTCCCTATCCATTTTTTGCATATTGTAAATGGAAATTTTTGCATATGTAAAACTAAAAGAAGAGTCTTTTATGTTCAAGGCATTGACCAAAAATAGTTAAAAATAGCAATATTGTAAAAAAATATAAAAATGTAAAAGAACTGTTTTCTATTTGAATATATTTTATAATGTAATTTATTCCTGTTGCAAAGTCTTCTGTGTCGTACACGATACTTCAAAAATCATTCTAATATGCTGATTTGGTGCTCAAACTTCTCATCATCAGTGTTAGAAATTCTTCATAGTCTTACCTCAAACTTTTTAATGGTAGGGCACATACTATATTTGGCAGTACTAGCATGATAGTATGCATAACTACACTCTTTAACTAAGTGTGAGGTGTGTGCAAGAGATAGACACCTGGCTTATCCTCTCTGCTGTAGTGTGTGCAGGTGTGCCAAGCAGGAGAGGGTGTGTGTTCATGTGGGTTACAGGAAATGGAGGTAAATCTGGAAGATAAAATGCCTGAGGTGTATTAACCAGGAAAGCTGTGGTCACAAGAACACACACACAGAAAGAACTGAACCATGCTTGCGTTATCTGCAGTTTGATTTGGTGCTCACCAAGTGGATGGTACAGACTGGTATTCTTAGACACACACATATCATGCACAGGGGTTTTCCAGTCAAAGAAATGAGACATTCACTCATGAGCAATCTTGAGTTGGTTACACATAAGACATTAAGTGCACAACTATCTGCAGAATCACAACTGTGTGATACAGGAGCACTTCTGTCTTTCAAACGCAGACTGTTATAAAAACATTAAGGAAACGCCTTTTTTATTTCAAAGCCCCAAACCTGAGGAACTGAGGGTTAAGGAACTGAATTCCTCCCTAAGTGCTGAAGGGAAGTGCTGAGGGTCATCGCTGTGTTTCTGGGGAACAGTGAAGGAAAGTGCTAAAAGCTGTCATGCTAAGTGCACATTTTATCCTGATGGGAGTGTCTGTCTTTCCTCACAGCTACCATTACAGTACATTTACACAATAACACGGACTGACACAAAACGTGAATCTGAGAAGACCACCTGAGGTATGTTTTCACATTAGATATCCGTGTGACTTGAAAGAAATCCAGTGGATAGAAGAGGATTTCTTGTGACGATGAAATACAATCACTTTTTCATTTCCAAACGTCAGAGGTGTTTGTGTGCTGACATTTCGGAGCACATACTGTCTGATTTCATCTGCACAAAAATACACACTCTGATGTTTAAATGGGATCCGCGCTATTGTTTAGAGAATGTGTGTGTGTTCTGGGGTGTGCAGCAGCTTGTTGAGAGCAGGAGTAACATTCCTAAACGACTGTGATAATTCTATAATTCCCGTGGGTTCATCCTCCAGCTCCACCTCTCCCGTCCATCATTGTCTTCTTCCTCTCATCCTGTTTTTCCTCAATGCTTCTTACTTTGAGTTTTAATGGAGATAGCTGTTCGAGTCTCAACACAAACTGTCTGGAACCATCTAAGTGTATCATCTTCAACCAACCTGTAACTGTCTCTCAAATAAAATACACAACTGTTTCACGATCCAGAACAATCACACTGTATAATAAAACCAACAACTGTCTCAGTGCATCATCTTCAAACAATCTAAACGCCTGACATAATCCAAAACAGTTTTTGGATTATTCACTATATTCGACTAAACAATCCACACACACTAAAAGGAATGTCTCACGCCTAGTTAATCCTGCAGGTATCAGGGCTTCTTATATAATGATCAAATGTTAAATCGGCCTGTTTCATCAAGAGTTATAGATTGAAACCACTCAAGCTCTGTACTAATATCATCTTCCACAAACACACACATCAAAGTGATAAAATCACCCAGCTGTTGATGAAGTTATCACAGTGATCAATCATCTGCAGGGTGGCAGCACATTGGTTCACAGTCTGTTGTGCAGCTGAAGGTTTACTGAGAGTTACTTTACAACCCATGATGCCCGGAGCAAAACCAGACAATTGTCAGCCACTTTAACTCACATCAGCTGCCAAAAAACAGCTTCCCCTGAATAATGCAACATTTGCTAGCGTGGGAAAATGATCATCAACACTGCCTCGAAGAGATTGCTCTCTCTCTCTCTATTTTGAATTAAAGGTGCAGTAAGTGATTTCATCTGTTTTGCTGAATTCACCTACAAGCCATCAAAACCGGACAGACGAGCTTTCTGATGGAAGCACTAACTTTAATTAAACAGGTGTGAATTCTTAGGTTACTTATTTCAGTGAAATAACTTTTAAGAACTCAACTGGTACAGTATGGCATTAAAACTGTTTTTGTCCTGTGGTGGTGGCTATTTCCAATAAATAAAGACATGAAGGAGACATAATGAAGCATGTTTCCCTTTAAAAATAATAATAATAATAATAACAACAACAATAATTAGCCAACAGCCTTTAGTTAAAATATTTTTTCCCATATTGTGACATACAAGAGTAACGAAACAAATGTAGGGCACGGACCTGGATCTATGTATGGTTTATTGAGTGGATGTTGAGATGTTAGTGGGGTTTCTCCAGAGTGTGCTGTCGTTTTCATCAGAAGGTCAAATTATGACATTTTGATTTAAAATTGCAAGGTACAAAAAAAAAAAAAGGTTTTTAAAAATGGTGTATATGCATGGATGAATTGTTCACAATAAGATTTATAACATTTGTTTAAAATATAGATATAATGAAAACAGGATTTTCATTTCATGCCAAATTTTGAGTTCAAAATCAAAAGTCACAATTTGCTACTTTCTAGTTGACTGCAGGTGACCTGGTGATTTTAGAGAATATTTGACTGGTCAAAAATCTGTGTACTGCAGGATGAATCTGTTTTTCCAGAAGAGAAAAATCATATTTTTAATGCATTTATCTGCTAAGAGTCAGTTTTGTCCACTTTTGAGAGTAGTATACTAGCATAAGGGCCCAAAATACAACAAACATGGACTAAAGCCCACTAGACTCCATTTTTGACTTTCATGGTCTTGCCAGACAACCCTAAATATTCTTGTCACAGTGACAGGTTAGGCTTTACTCTCAGATGAGCACTGACAGTCATCCTCACACATTTCATAAACCACTCATCATCATGACAACTGGCTCTGACCTCACCACATGGCTGTTCAGATATATGCATCTGATACACTACAAAACAGTGTGAGTGATGGATTCAGATCATGAAAAGCAAATCAGCCATAAATAATACTAAAGGGACGGTCTTTTAAATCAGTCAGTAACTTTATTTCCTACAGTTGGTTAGTGGAGAACACACACACACTTCCTGCTTCGGCACACACTTGCGCAACTGATCTGGAATCTCTACAGTAACAAGCCCCAGCATGGCAGCCTGACGGGTACAGCGACACACCCTAAATCAACAAGGCCTACAATCACCTTTCTTTCTCTCTCACTCTCCCTGAAGTCACCCATGATCAACAACACACTAGCTGAGAGCATTAGACCAGGAGTCCACCTCCTCCAAACCCCTGCAGGTCTCCTCTGTGTTTCAGGTTAATGTACAAACCTGCACAAGGTGAAGTGTCTTGGAGATACACATGTGTTAAAAAAACACACTGCAGATACATGTATGCCCAGAACTGCTACAGATTTCCCCCCTAGAAGTGAATGATTTATAGAAATCCTATGGGCGAATGAGAGATAAAAATGTCTGAGATGATACAAACAAGTAAAAATCAATAAAAAAAGGGACTTTTTTTTTGAAGTTGAGAACCAAAAAATGTAGGAACAAAATATTTGCATTCATGTTCCTTTCATAATTTTTTTAGATAATTGTTAACAATTCCCCCAAAAAGTTATGTGGTGTAACACAAATTAAAAGCAATATTAAAATATTTTCCTTACAAACCTGAACATACTTGAGTGTTCAACATGACTTAAATAAATCTAAAGCAACAAAATGTATGTTTTTCCTCAAATAAATACATAAATAAATCCCTAATTAAAATACAAAAATAATAATTATATATATAGATCAAATAAACACCAGACCTTACTGACACTCAGTCATGAGGGTCTAAAGTGGTCCTTTCTGTGAGATCATTTCCTGTTTATAGTTGTCACATGGCAACAAAATGGCTTCCTGTAAACAGGTTGCACCACACTGACAGTAATTTGGTACACTCATTTCTTTCTTGGAAAAAGAAAAAAGGATTTATATATATATATATATATATATATATATATATATATATATATATATATATATAAATACTAAACTACTAGTGCCAACATTTAATTGTTCAAGGATGTCAGCATTTTAATGTAATGTAAGCTTTTAAAACCCACTACCCTCTTTTTTATTTTTATTTTTTTAATCTCCCAAAAGTTACAAAACTTTAAAAGTCCCACAAAAATATTAGAATGACATTTGTCTGTGCGAACTGAATTTATGTATTCAATAAATAAATAAAAAATAATTACGTTCTTTGAAAACATCGTTTTGATACTTTAAGAATTAGAAATATTTGGGGGATTAAAAAAATGAAATTTTGCAAATAAGTAAAAGAGAGACCAAGACACATACACACACACTTTACTTTTTACCGAAAGTAACATCTATTTGAGACCAAAATATCAGGGAGCACACATTTTAATGATTAAACTCAAAGTATCCTACAAACCCTGGAGATAAGAGTACAGAAAAATGTTAGACAATTCTAACTTTAGTTCTGACTTGCATTAAACTAAGACACAGTTTTAGTGTCATGTTGGCAGACAGGGCTGGGCTGTTGTTACCTGTACCTTCTGGATCCCTCAGTTTCCTTGTTTGGCGCTGTAAAATCCTTTAAAGTTACATCGGACGGCCCATGTGAATGTGGTCTGGAAAGTTCAGGTGAGGCATCTCCACGGTATTCCGGTATTCTTAGGAAACTCTTGTTCCTTGGAGAGCGACCAGTCTTGAACAGTCCTTGCAGAGTGTTCTCTCATCTGGCTTGAGAAACTCCTCTCTGCTCAATCCTCAAGAGGCTCCAGGTGAGAATTAAAAGGGAGTTTCCAAACGCTGTCAAGTCTTTATCGCTCAGTGGCGCCTTCCCGCGGCCACACAACGAACAGACAGTCACTTCCCATAGACGTCATTACGTAGTTTACGTGAATGATTAATGTGTTATTAGTGACTTACAGGACGTATTGCTATGGAGATGCTTAGTCATCCAGGACATCGTTTTAAGAATAAGAATAAAAAAATAATATTTGTAATTAAACGATTAAAAAATATATCAGGATTAAAATACGTTAATATACATAAAAATTCAATATAATGTTTATATAATTTATCTATTATATTAATATATGTATATAAGTGGTTTTACACAAGTCTAATGCACAGTTACAATTTCCTGTTTTTAAGTGTCTGAGTAGGCTATGCAGATTTAGTCCGTGATTTCATCGTAGTTTTATCAATATCAGGAACCGATATTACAACAACATCATACATCAAAGAACATGTCGTCATTCCGACCACAACCATGTTCTAAATTATAGAGCTGCCTGCATGTATAAACACAATCCCACCATGATGAACATTGTGATCTAATGGGAACCGCTGTGAGTCAAGTTTCCTGGCTTGTGAAACGTGCTACTTTTTTTGTGAAACATATTGAATTGTACCTCGTTGATTCTTGAATCATCACTTTCTGGTTTTGGATGGGCAGATCCAGCCGGTATGGATTTCTCATATTTCTGTTGCATTATGAGAAACCTGCTAGATGTTACTATTTGTTCCTCCATGAAATATGCTATCATTCAAACCCATTATTCTAGATTAGGACCAAGAAAAAAATACAAATATGTAGATATACAATTATTTAGTTCAGATTGATTTCTCGAGAGCATTGTCTGCTTGTTGAGAACATCTTATCTTGTTTGTTTAAGATGGACTTCAAGACGTCTGTGAAACACACCTTCATTCTGAACTGTTTCACATTTTCTCTCTTGTCATGTGAGGTTTACAGGTTAAAGGTACAAATGTTACATTACAATTGCATATCACTCTTGTGTAATAGTTACCAGGTGAAGAAAACAAAGAAAAAACAGACAATGAGCGTACTTAAGAACTGCCAAGATGTTGTTTACTTTACCAGTAAATGTTATTATGTTGCTCATGAGACTTCTACCTAAACAGATCACAGCTTTACAGCAAAAAAAAAGAAAAAAAAAGAAAATTAAAAACGGGAGAGAAAGACATCTGAGTTGAATTGGGGAAAATAGAAGCACAAACCTTCCCATAATAATAATAAAAAAATAATAATCACCCCTAATAAAATAGACTCTCTGTCGCCACCCTTTTGAGAAAAAAAAAATAAAAAAAAAATAATAATAATAAATGACTTCAAATGGCACTGGTTTTTATATAGTCAGATGAAACATAAAAAAAAGTTTTTGGCAGCAAACCCACCAGATGGGTTTAGTACAAACAAGGATAAAAACTTCCCTGAGTCTACGGTTAAATATACTGCTAGATCTTTAATGTTGTGGGCCAGTTTTTCTACAGAAGGTCCGAACAGAAGTTGTTCAGATGTATGGCATCTGTGACCATAGGCCACACACTGCAACAAGTCAGTTTGCATGGCAGTCATCCCAGAAGGAAGCCTCTTCTGAAGCTGGCTCACAAGAAAGCCCGCAATCAGTTTGCAGATGAGACTAAACTTGTTTGGCTCAGATGGGGTCCATCATGTGTGGCGACACCCTGGTGAGGAGAACCAAGAAAATTGTGTTTTGCCTACAGTCAGGGGTGGACTTACCCATTAGGCAAAGGTAGGCAACCGCTTTGGGCTCTCTAAAGCCAGGGGGCCCCCATAATTGCTTTTCATATAGGAGCTGCACATTAAGCGCTGACAGGTGAACGGTTGCTGTTTATGGTGTTTATTACCATGACAACCGTCTGAGTCAGTGGTGCCTGCAGGCTGTATGCTGTGAGTACCATGAGCACTCAGATTGACCTCCGATTTGCCCCGCAAACATTTCAGCAGTTATCATAGGTATGTGTGTGTCACGTATTTCTGCCGACTGAACCAGCCATATCATTAATTATTAATTTATCAGTCTTTTGTATACCAAAGTAAATGCATAGAAATATTATGCCAAATAGAAGCAGAAAATAGTGCTACACTTAAAGCTGCAGTCGGTAACTTTTGACGCTCTAGCGGTTAATAAACAGAACTGCTTGCGTCTTGCGGAAGAACATCGTAGCCGGAACTACTTCTCTCTGTTTATGTCTATGAAGAATCACAAAGGTACTGGGTAACTCCGCCGCAGTAACGCCGAAGCAATCTAAAATAGTCTGAATATAAACACTTATCATAGGTGCACCCTAGTGATTCAGGACGAGCTAAAAACACAGTTTGGAAAATGGATTCATGGTGTACTCACTTATTATATACATTTTTCTACATTTTGAACACAAACAAAGTTACGGACCACAGCTCTGATTGGTTGTTTTCTTACCGGGAGCGGTCTGTAACTGCAAATGGCCATAGGACCACTGGGAGGAGCCAGAGGAGCTTGATTTTTTCACAGATTATCCGTCTCATATTCTACTGTCAGGACATAATGACAGGTTTAACAAATATGTAAAAAATATATTTTTACAAAAGTTACCTACTGCAGCTTTAAATGAGATTGGACTAGCCCTGGGATGTTGGTGGCGCAGTGGATAAGACACATGCCTTTGGTGTGAGAGACCTGGGTTCAAATCCACTGTGAGACACCATTGTGTCCCTGAGCAAAACACTTAACCTCTAGTTGCTCCAGAGGCGTGCAGCGTCTGACATAAATATAGCAATTGTAAGTTGCTTTGGATAAAAGCGTCAGCTAAATGAATAATGTAATGTACAACAATTAATTTGTTGGCTATTTTACAAATGGGAATACAACTAATTCATGACATGGGTAAAAAAAAAAAAAAAGAGGCTAATAAATAATTCACATATTTTACAAAATCCTGTTAAGGTTTTCAGAACAGAGAATTATATTTAGGACAATTATAGGACAAAGTTTTACATAGCCTGGCTATATATGCCATTATAATTTGTTAAATTTTTTTATTGTACAGAATTAATAAATAAATAAAATGCAAATTATAATCTGGCCTGTTTTAGGCTTTTCCTTATTTTTATATTTTAGATATCCATCAATTATGGTGACTCGCCATCTCCTTATTTGACGTGACTTGCACGTATTGCAAATACACGTATTACATAATAAGAGTTTCTATTTTCGATTTGAAAGTAAGCTAGTAATTTAAAGCTTACTATACTTGTAATTTTTTTTATCAGGTCTGTGAGGCAATTCGATTAGTTTAGGTTAATCTTTGTGAAGTGCTCCTGTTCAAACCTGACTGCAGAAAATGTTTGTTTTCTTCATTTTATAAAAGCACAATGTTTTGTTAATATTGTGTGCACACAAATAAAACTAGCCCCATTACAGTTTAGAATGAGGTATTACTCTTCTCTTACCTTTATGAGCAAAAATGACTGCGTATTAAGTTGTTTCCAGTGAAAGATCAAAAGGATAAACAATGCAGATTTATTTTCACAGCTGCCTTTGCTCATATTTACCAAGGGTACCAACATTAGTGGAGGGCACTCTTTTTGCTAATGTTCCCCACAACTAATGAACCTAGTTTTGATGCTACAGTATATAAAAATGAATATATTTTTATTTAATCTTGTATAGAAACATAAATAAGCTGTATCAGAACCAATGTAATTAAAATTTCCATCTAGAAACATATGTATTACTCAACAGAATTAAGCTATAACTTGGACTGAAAGAAAACAAAAAAATACATTAAACAAAATTACGCAATATTTTTATTGTTTATTTTTGCTTTAATAATCAATAACTCACTGCTTAACATTGCCATTAGTTCAGTATATTGTTTCACAGAGTGCTTTAATCCATGTTGTCAGTGCAAAGTAAACTCACTTTTCTTACAGAGCTCAAACTCCAGCGAACATTCCTCAAAAATTACACCTTCCTTTAGCCTCAAATTACTTTAAACGGAGGGCACTTGACATAATAGCACAGCCTGACACATCAACCATTTCACTAAAAACACCTGTTCATTACCTGCTCTTACTGCAGTTGTTTTGGAGTGGTGATCTCAGTTATTTAAGACACTTTTTGTTAATTATGACCACAGACAGTTAGGTTAGTTTGCACTTTAGTTTGATACGTATACATTTAGTCAAATAACTAAAGAAGAGCTCCTTTGATTTTATTACTGGAGAGAAATTATTATGGCTCAGTCAACAAGCAGATAATTTTTTTTTTAAAGAAATCTTAGACACATTTAGCCACATGCTGCACTATCTAGTGTTTGTTTCACATTGTTTGAATGCATCTATTGAACATCCTGTAAGATTGGACTTTATTCAGTGATTGCACTTTTGAATACTTTGGTTTCCAAACCATCTTAAGATGTATATATTTTTTTATTATAATGACAGTAACTGAGGTGCAAAAAATTGCTATAGTGTCATTCTAAAGCTCCACTGTCAAACAAATCTGTTGGTCTCATTGAGGAGGCATCTGAAGAGAAAAATATAAAATAAAAAACATATGGAAAAAATAAAATTTACCGACCCAAAGTGTCTGACAGGGGTCACAGGGCAGCATCTTAAAGCACATTTCTTTCTTTAAAACAAAATAAAGATCAGTAAAACATCACAATAAAAGTGCAAATCCTCATTATAAACATTTTCAAAAAGATAAAAATCTAAGTTGTGTGTGATGATACAGAATTCCTCATGGTCTGATTCTTTTGTGCAAAGTGTAGTCCATCCAAATCAAGTCTTCAGTGGCTCACATGTTCATGTTCCTATTGTCTGAAGTAACACACATCGTCCATGGCTGCTGTGATTCTGTGAGAATGGACAGATAAGAGATTTAAATATACATTCTGCAACAAAACTTTACATACCTCACAATTGTGGGCAGGGGCGCTATTTATTATGCAATCACACTTTTCAGCTATTATAGTTCACCGTTTACAAAAATGTATACATCATTTGTCATACATCATTGCTGCCACTGGCCCTTGTCAATCATGGCCTCCTAATAATCCCCATTCATTGAACTGGGTCTATGACTCTCTCCCTTTCCACCTTTAAAGTGCTATATAAATGCATCATTCAGTCATTATCTAGAGAAAAGGAATAAAATGTGTCTTTACCTCTGGGCCTGGTATCCTCCCTGACAAAGGTTTACTAAAGCATACAGGTGTCTCAGAGCATATTCATACTGCAATAAGAGAGAATAGACATCACACACACAGCAAAGCAAAAGTTAATCAGACAGATGGTAGAGAAAAAGGACTGTTCATACCTCCTGCTGGTGCCAGTTGAAACAGTGTGTCTTGTAGTGATTGACAGCAGTTTTATAACATTCATACTCCGTGAGTTCTTCACGTCCTTCCAAGTAATCCTGCACTTCCTCTTTTTCCTGCACCACATGCTCCACGATCTTACGCATGGTATTACCAAGCAGCTCCCGCACCTACACACACAAAAACATAAAATCCATTATGATCACCTTGATTGAAATCTGTCACATACTGTACATCACTTACAGTATATATATATATATATATATATATATATATATATATATATATATATATATATATATATATATATATATACACTATATTATATACACTTACATTTAAATGTTTGGGGTGGGTAAGATTTCAGTTTTTGAAAGAAGTATTTAAGAGTTTATTTAAAGAGTTTATTTTAAATTATTTAAATAAATTTTAAAAAGTCAATTTCTGTGATGCTAACAAACTATCTTCAACGTATTAACATTGAAATCAGTTGCGCTGCTTAATATTTTTTCAGGATGCTTTATATAATAGAAAGTTCCAAAGAAAATCACTTATTTTAAATGCAAATCTTTTTTGAAATGATAAATTTCTTTACCATCAATTGATAATTTTTATGCATCCTTGCTGAATAAATAGATTTAATTAAAAAACAAATGAACAATAAATTAACTTTTAACGTTTAAAATAAATTAATAAATACTTATGTTTAAATTGAAAATGAATCTGTTTAAATCAGTTTAAAAAGCAGTGCTTCAAACCTGTAGATGTTCATGGATTTCTTTCATGTAACCGAGTACAGCATCAATGTCATTGCTCTTCTGGAGTTTTCTCTTCATGATGGCAAGAGGCACATCAGGGCTGCTCATGAGGTCACGTTCAGTGATCACAGGCAACGACACAGGCTCGGGTGCCTTATCAAGACCTTTCGAATTACCCTGGAACGCTATCACCTTCATGTTGGACAGCGTCTAAAACAAAAAACAAACCAACAGAGTTACATCTTGAAAGTACAGACATGCAGACGGTACTCAGAACAGCATATATGCTTTTATCAAACATTTCCTTGTCAATAAAGTACAGATGACTATAAACAGAGACATTTAGCAATTTATTAATTAATTAATTTGCAGCACAGATAACTGAGCCCTCACTAATGCTGATCAACCTTGCAATTGGTGCATGGTAGTGTAAATACAGTGCACTTTTTCTTAATGAATGTGCTATTTTTTATATTATTTACTAAATGTCTTTTACATTTTAGAAAGTGCAAGTGTATTACCTTGTTTCCATACTGCATCACATGGCTGGTGTTGGTTTTGGCCTTTACGATCTTGAACTGTTTAGCCAAAGTCTCTTTGCTCAGATCCTCCTAAAGACACAAACATTAACTTACTTAGCTTACTTACAACATAATTTAAAACACATTGCCATTGTCTGGTCTGCATGACTCCAGATTCTTTCTGTAAGTCTGTATTCAGGGTTGTGAGATGCTCTGCTATCCATATGATTAGACTTCTCGTGCTGAATAAATGCTCTTCTTTTCTAGCGTTCTTAAATCAGATGTTTGTACGAACCACATCAGAGTCTTCCAACCAGTTGACGCTGTACAAGTCTCCCAGGTAGGTTTCTCTGGCTTCATCAAAGTAACAGGCATATGAGGACTCGTCAGGGTTGGCAGCGGTGGTGGCATAGACTGAGATACAAAGAGAGAGAGTAGACACACAGATTATATGTATGGCATTATTTACACACAGCAGAATGTGTGATGGTCTTTAAGAAACACTCACCATTAATGTCAACCGGCAGAGGTGTCATCATAGAGCCAGATTCACAGGCCTCAATATAAAACACCATCTATGCATGCAAGAAATGATTTAAACAAATAGTAATAATTTTGAAACAGAAATGAATGTATCTTAAGAGCAAATACATGTAAAAGTCACCTTCTTGTATTTGTTGTTTTGGTGCATGTACTTGATGGTTTTCATCAGGTCATCTACAAGAAGCTAAAAACAGAGAAAAGTAGAAGCATGATTTACTGTAAGTTTCTACCAATGAAACCCATCTGTGGCACTTAAAACATTCCCGTTAATTTATAAACATGTCATGTATAAGGAAGTGAAGCAATAACTCCCCCACCCGATGATCATACACAATTACTGGAAAAGTTGTCAGTGCAGCAAGTTGTCAGTGCAACTCAGCTAAACCTCCTGTGAGTTAAATGTGTTACTCATTATATGAGATATTTCTATGTCAGCTGACCTACTTCAGGAGTATTGTCAGAGGTGGATGAAAAAAAAAAACATGGGATGTTTTCACAAATAAACTATTTACTTATGTTGATTAAATCAATTGTAATGAAACCATTATATATAAATATAAATAAATGTAGAATAATTTACACTAGTGGTCTAAGACTTTTGGAAAGAATGGTGTAGTGTGTATAAAAAGGATCTGAAAGGATCGGTCTCAGCTAAATGACCGCAGGAAGCAGAAAGTGCTTACATCATCATTAGGGAAGGCCAGCAGACCTGGGGCTCCATGATCAGTGAAATACACAAACACATGATCATTTGGACCACTGCCAGGAAAAAGAAGAATTAAGATAAACTGAGAAAGGAGAGTATATCATAAGACCTGTTTTTCCACATATCTGACTCTAACATGCACAAACAGAGACAAAAGAGACTGAGATTTCACAGGAACTGAGGGCAATACATTTTGTAAGACACCAAAATCTACTAAAAGCTAATTTACATTTCAACAACATGCTAACCCCATAGTTTTTATGGGAAACTTGCCTTTTCAGCACTTTTCCAGAGCCTCCCTTCACACTGGCAGCATCGCCTTTCAACACCGCCAGGAAGTTCTGAGGAGTCACATCCTATATAACAAACACGCAACATTATTTAACAGATGGCAAACACAACAATTACTACTTCAAATCTCAGATTCAGAGGTGCACGTATTGACCCACATCACCAGTGTAGTCCTTCAGCACTCCTTTGTAAACATCTGATCCGTTGGGTCTGTTTATGATCACTCCTGGAGTAGGGTTACTGGACACACACAAAAACACGGTCATATGAGCCTCTGTACAGAAAAGGCTTTTGGTTTTTACTGAGCAAAACTGGAAATTGATTCCTAAAAGCATAAAATTTAAAAAAATTTAAAAATACAAAGACCTCTTTCTTTTCTACTTATCAAACACAGGTTAAAATTTAACCCCTAAACCATGTGAATAAGCAAACTATCAGATAACACATCGCTTTCTTTCATTGTTTAATCCAGCAGGAACACTTGACCTACATATAAATTCATAAAAAAAAGCCACTTAGGGCAATAAATGTCACAGCTGTGCAACTTCCAATAAAAATATAGGCCTAAAGGTTCAAATATGTGTGTGTGTGTGTGCGCGTGTATACTGTATATGGTCCAAATATAGATTTTTACATTAGGATTATATACATTTTATAATCTTATATAGACATAGGCTCCATTAGGTTTATGGACCCTAAAAAGAAGCATACACTGCATATACAGATACTTGAAGGAGAACTTTTCCACAATATTCACATTTTTTAAGATGCACCTGTACATTCATGACACAGACATCATGAACGCCAGTCACTATCACGACCATGAGAGAAAAACCTGACAAAGTCGCAATTCATGCATTTTTCCTGTTGGCAGTCTGGTGGTTAAATTAGACAAGCATGACTTCTGCAAAGGAACTGATTCAAAGCGTTGTTTCTGTCTATGTGCGTCCATGTATGCGCCGGTGAAGCTAAATCATTTATGTCTGCTTTTGTAAGTCAACACTTTACCAAAAAGATTTAAGTCATACTCACTCAGTGCTCTGAGCTAGATCATCATACATCATCACCACAATCTGCTCATCCGGAATTCCGTTCTTATGGACAATCTGGTACGCATGGCATGCATCGGCCTATACACAAACACGAATACAACAGAATAAATATCTTAACAGACTTCAGATATGACAACCGACTAACACTTTTGAAAAACCCATGTACTTTCTCCACCTCAAAGGTCAGTTCCACACTCACCTGGTGTCTGTAATTGTACCAGCCGTTCGAACCAGCCACAATGACCACCCAGTGCTTCCCATTTTCTGGCTGCTCGGCAGGAAAACCACTCACTACCAGCCCCAGGCTCAGGGCAAGACCTAGAACTGCTACTGTCTGTGGGCTCATCTTCACAATCTACCGGGAACAGAGTTATCAGAGTAATCAAAGTAATCAGAGAAAAACACCATGCATGCTATTAAAAGTTTAAAGATTGTAAACATGTATTGTCATGCATTGTAAACTTGTCATACTACTAAAATACTACTTAATTTGATGACTTTCATTTAGCTAATAATATAATATACATGTATATTATAATATGGGTATACTTTAAATACCCACTAAACTTTTGTATCTTTATTTTCACTAAGCCCTTATAGTTATGCAAATAATTAAGCAGTGTAGCTTTATCACGTGTCAAAACGTCCTATATAAAGTTTGTTTACAGTAAGGCAGAGATAAAATATGAAGTGTTTAAAAAAAAGCTCTTTTGATTTATATCCCATTACTTCGAACCTTTCATATTTACAAAATTCAACAGTAATTAATTAAAATAGCTATAGTTACTACTATAAAACCATAGTAAATCTTCTTCAAGCAGAAAAAAAGATATAAATTTGTTAAATGTCTCATTTTAGATGATAATGGTATCAAATACTGCATTTAATTGTGGTAATAAATGACTGTTAAAAACTTTTTTTTTTAAATAATGTTTGCTTTAGTATATTTTTGTTAGTGGTGTAGTAATTATCCTATAAACATACTTGGACATCAGATTACAATAAAAACAACAGGCCATGGGGGATTAAATTGTACTCCTGTTAGCTGAATGCGGTATTTACAGACGACTTGGTTAATTATACAAACCACGACCAAACCAAAAAAGCAGGATTATTATAAAATAAAAATAGAAGTAGATTCTTTGCGCTTACCCGTTCTGTACCCTCTGCCGGAGATGCCTGCACTGGAGCTACGCGACGCTTTATTATAACCAGCGCTACTAGGACACATGCGTATCAGCCAATCAGCGCAAAAGGAGTCTATGCGCCATCCAATCAGATCACGCGTCAGTTCAGCATCCAATCACTTCTGACCCCTGGGCGGAGCCTCAACTGACCGCCTGACTAGTCGGTCATGTGCAACTAACGTTAGTTGACCAAAACAAAACAAAAAGAGGTATCTTTTCAGAAGTTTATAAGTAGAGTAATGCATTGAAGTGGTCTGCCACTTGTCAAGGAAAGTCTGACCATTTTTAGAGTTCAGGGGAAATGCCTCGGCTCTGTTAGGGGATTTAAAAATTGGTTAAAAAAAGTTTTCTGAGCTTCATAGATACCTGTCCTCCTTTTTTTTTTTACTATCTGTGCAGAATATAATCGAGCACATGATCATGTCATCCGTTTGTCATATGACTGCTGCACCCACGCATATTTTTATAGCTGGGTTGGTCTTACCTGTTGTGCTGTTTTTACAGGTGTCAAGCATATCTGGATAGATCTTTTAGCAGCCATCTTTAGATCAGTCATGATAACGTATGGTAATGGTAACGTAAATTCTTTCGGCAGCTTCTCAACTAATTTACTAATACTGATTCTCTATCTTTATCTAGCTTATTGAGACAATAATTTAATAATTAATTAATTACACCTGTAACACTCGACATTTTCGTTAATAATGTTAGTTTTAACTTGGATGACATTGACAACCTCTCGGTTCTGGAACTCACAGACAACTGTGAAACCTTTGACACCATATGTGTGTTTTATCTTAGCAATAATTTATTACACAAGTATTAAAGTCCCTCTAATATTAAAATTCACTGTAAATTCTTCTGCAGGTGTACATGTCTGTTGACAGCCACATGCAAGCTCAAAAAGTCCCCTCAGTATTTGAATAGATTTTCATATGTGATCTCGGATTCCTATTATCAGAGACCTCATGATAGACCTCAAGCTATTTTAAAATTATATAGCATGTGTTTCTCAATAAAAGCTAAATGGCTGGATTACTTATAAAACATGATTTTCTAATAACTTTCATTACAATTTCCTTTCACTTTCTCTGAATTCTGCACTCAGTTCTCCTTGCCATATTTCAGCTTGGCACAGCAGTAAAATGCACAAACACTACCAAAACACTACAAACACTACCAAATCACCTCGTACATGTCTCAAACAAGTCATTACTCCATAAAAATCACAAAGTTTGTCACCCAACAAACACACTTTTTCACATATATAAACATAAATCAAAGATCCATGACATTCATAACTATTTGAATATCTATTAACTAATGTTGTTGCCATTTTCTAGTATTTTAAATAATGCTTCATAGTTATTTATATAATGAATGTTACCAATATCCGATAAAGAAAATGTAAATATAAAGAAAAAATATGCTACTCCAGAATCAGGACTTGTCTATTGTTTGTCTCATATTACAACATTACTGAGGAAATTCAGATGTTTCCTTCTGTCAGTATGAGAGTACCTATGTGTATCAGGGCAGCAGCCTTCGTCCCCAAATCACATGAATATGAGTTCATGTCCTAGATGCACTTCAATTCATCCTTCTCATAAAAGAACACCATCAGTCACTCGGGAGCAGGACTAAATAATATTAATGCATTGTCTTTTATTTGTCTTGTAAATGAAAAACAATATAACAAAATGTAAATACAATAATAAATATTCAAAGCCAAATCTTTTTACAGACACATTTATATATTCATACATAACTACATGTGGTTAGAAACCACTTCTGTCCTCAAGCTAAAGAAAAACTGTCCAAACGGCAGAAACGAATGTGTCAATGATTTCGCATTTTGCATTCCAAAGGCATCAGTAACCAAATCGTGAAGGAATAAATAATTTCTGATCTTAGTGAGTAGTGCACATCTGCAAATCAAAAACAAAACAAATCATAGTGCAAGTTAAAGTTTCTCATAACACATCTCTGTTATCAAATGGATCCTCAACAAAATCAATGAGGATGAAGAGTAAAGATGCTCTGTATCAGAAGCAATTGCTTCTTTTTATCATCATCCTCACCGTGATCATCTGTCTTGGCAGATAGTAAAACACAGTCTGTCACATGATTTACTGCATGTCCAGAGCAGCACTGTGCACCTGACTTAATTTGGCAGAAATGCGAAATAAAACTTAATTATAGCTGTAATAAAAAAAACTGTTCTCTGCGTGTACATCAAGCTCGGTCGTAGTGTTCCCTGTGAGTTTGCATGTGTTTACAGACAGCTGATGAGATGCATAGAACCTAAAAAACCGAAGGAAACTGCAGCTGCTTGTAAAGGAGAGAGAAAGAGAGAGTTTACAGGAGCTGATCTCTCATGCAGCATATCTGAGGAACACAGAGCAAGGCAGCTCTCTGTCCCGATTTGAGCAAATGTGCTTCTTGCAGCGTGTGTGAGTGTGTATGTTCTCCATTTGCACAATTCCCTGGCTTCCTGCGCCCTGATCAGCAGCTGGAAGTGAGTGTGACCTCATTCTTCCTCTGGCCTGACATTAGACGAGTGCATCCTCACACTTCTGCCCCCAGTTCAATCACTCCTGTCTCTATAATGGGAACCAATTTATCATCCACCTGGACCAGCAGGATGGTCTTATCAATGTGAGACCGACTAACCGGATCACGACTGCAAGGCACCCAACGATGAACCACCTATGGAGAGAGAGTGAACAGTGGGAAGTTAGGATAGTAGGGTGAATTTGGGTAAAAAATACTCAACTGGCATTTAAAAATACATAAAAAGTTCTATAACATGCTTGAATTCTTAAAAAAGAAAAAAGAAAAAAAGAAATATGACTTGGACTGTGCATATGTTCATTGATAGGTTTCATCTGACCAACCAACAAATAGTGATCAACAGAACCATGCATTTTGAAAATCACCTGTCCAGTGGATCTCCAACTAAAATGGGCTCAGGAAAACAACAAGGACATCTAATGACTTCCTAAATCATTCCGGGGGATGATGCAGCCAAATGTGTGTGACCCATACAGAAAGGTAATATGATAAATAATATCACGGTAATATATGTTTTAGTTATAAATGCAACTTTATTAAAACAACATATATTCAAAAATCTTTTGTAATAAATGCATTTTAAACAATTTGTAAAAACCTTTTGTAATAAATGCATTTTTAACAATGATTTAAAAAACAAACTACAGATTTTTGTATGTATGTTATTTTAATAAAGCATATTTAATATAAAATGTATTACTGATATTTTTTTATATACACACATATATATATATATATATATATATATGTAAAGTGTCTGCTAAATTACAAATTGTAATGTAAATTGCTCTAATTTATCTTTATTCTTTTTATCAGTATATTTCATATGTGGAAATGTAATACAGAACATATATGTACATATATTACATTTGTCTATGGGGACTGTGTTAAATATTTGTATTTAGCTTTTAATTTATTTTTAATTTTGTTTTATTAATTGAAGTATGCCAAATTAAATTAACTCATTTTAGTTAGATGCCAATACAACATTTCTAATTTGATATATTTTAGGTTTTCATTTGATATATTTTATTTCAATTACAAAAATGATTTTGTTAAGTTTCAATTAACAATAACAACACTGGTGTGTAATGTACTCACGTGACCCTCCATGCCCTCCAGGGGACCCCAGTCCCTCCAAAAGTTGCGTCCAGATCTCAGTCTCATGCTCTCATCTGGCCACACCAGCTCCTTCCTCTTGGGATGATTCATTACATCCAACACCTGACTCACATCCACAATCTACACACATGCATATGCTTCATTATTACAATGAATTTCACACAATTAAGATCCAAAATATGAGAAAGTCTGACACTCACCTGCACCCTGTAGGAGATGTCGTCCCTTCTCAGACAGGAGAGAGAGGGATTGTGATGATGATGGTGGATGTAGTGAAGATGATGGTGGGGGTGAGGATGGTTGTCTGTCCCCAGCCCTAAGGCTTCGTTTCCCAGCAGGCTGGCGAGTGTGTGGGCGTGTCGTTTGCAGGGGGGGATGGAGTAAGCTGAGAGGGAGCTGGAGGGGCCGGGTGGGTCGGGGTTGGCGGCCGAGGCGTTGGTGCCCAGCCGGAGTTGTAGGGAGGTAGGCAGCGTGCGGAGAGAGAGCTGGCTGCTGGAGGAACGTCTGCAGGGCTCCAGACCTGTCACAGACGTGCGGAGTGAAGACTGGCGGCTGCTGCTGTGACGATACGAGGACGACTGACTGATGACAGACGCACGAGCAGGAGACTGACGAACCAAACCAGACTGCACTGACTGAGAACTCTGACTCGTACCTGAAGACAGAGAGACACTGTAGGTTACTTTCTTCTTGTAGGTTATCTATCTATCTATCTATCCATCAGTTCTTTCATCCGTTTATCTGTTTTTATCTGTCCATATCCATCTGTTCATCTATCTATATATCCTTCATTTTATCCATCCGTTTATCTCTATCTATTTGTTAATTTCTTTTTATCTATCCATTTGTGACTAGTAAGACAATTCTCAAATAACCATTATGATGAGTTTTGTTCTAACCGCTTAAATGCTAAAGGTACTTGCGCTGTAAAACCTATTAAGACTGTGTCTGTTCCCCGAATAGTGAGGTCAAAATATAAATATAATGTAGGATCTAGAAAAAATCTTATCGTAATTAAACCAGAAAAATGTAAAGTAAATGAACAAAAACAATTTTTAAAGTTTGGGCTCATAAATATTAGATCACTCGCACCAAAAGCAGTTATTGTAAATGAAATGATCACAGATAATAGTTTTGATTTACTCTGCTTGACTGAAACCTGGCTAAAACCAAATGATTATTTTGGTCTAAATGAGTCTACTCCACCAAACTACTGTTATAAGCATGAGCCCCGTCAGACTGGTCGTGGCGGGGGTGTTGCAACAATATATAGTGATATTCTCAATGTTACCCAGAAAACAGGATACAGGTTTAACTCATTTGAAATACTTCTGCTAAATGTTACTCTGTCAGACATGCAAAAGAAATCTAATGTATCTCTTGCTCTGGCTACTGTGTATAGACCACCAGGGCCGTATACAGAATTCCTGAAAGAATTTGCAGATTTCCTCTCAGACCTTCTAGTTACAGTTGATAAGGCGCTAATCATGGGAGATTTTAATATTCACGTTGATAATGCAAATGATACATTAGGACTTGCGTTTACTGACCTAATAAACTCCTTTGGAGTCAAGCAAAATGTCACCGGGCCCACTCATCGTTTTAATCATACACTAGATTTAATTATATCGCATGGAATCGATCTTACTGCTATAGATATTGTACCTCAAAGTGATGATATTACAGACCATTTCCTTGTATCGTGCATGCTGCGTATAACTGATATTAACTATATGTCGCAGCGTTACCGTCTGGGCAGAACTATTGTTCCAGCCACCAAAGAAAGATTCGCAAATAACCTGCCTGATCTATCTCAACTGCTAATTGTACCCAAAAATACACACGAATTAGACGAAATTACTGACAACATGGGCACTATTTTCTCTAATACATTAGAAGCTGTTGCCCCAATCAAATTGAAAAAAGTTAGAGAAAAACGTACTGTACCATGGTATAACAGTAATACTCACTCTCTCAAGAAATTAACTCGTAGTCTTGAACGCAAATGGAGAAAAACTAACTTAGAAGTTTTTAGAATTGCATGGAAAAACAGTATGTCCAGCTATAGACAGGCTCTAAAAACTGCTAGGGCAGACCATATACACAAACTCATTGAAAATAACCAAAACAATCCAAGGTTTTTATTTAGCACAGTGGCTAAGTTAACAAATTACCAGATGCCACCTGATTCAAATATTCCACCAACGTTAAATAGTAATGACTTTATGAATTTCTTCACTGATAAAATAGATAACATTAGAAATACAATAGCGAATGTAGATTCTACAGCGTCTAACACTTCAGTTTCATCCATCGCACCCAAAGATAAACTGCAGCGCTTTACAACCATAGGACAGGAAGAGCTAAATAAACTTATCACTGTATCTAAACCAACAACATGTTTATTAGATCCTGTACCCACTAAATTACTGAAAGAGCTGTTACCTGTAGCAGAAGAAACGCTTCTCAATATCATAAACTCGTCGTTAACTTTAGGACACGTCCCAAAACCATTCAAGCTGGCGGTTATCAAGCCTCTTATTAAGAAACCAAAACTAGATCCTAGTGTACTGGCAAATTATAGGCCTATTTCAAATCTTCCATTTATGTCTAAAATTTTAGAGAAAGTTGTGTCTGCTCAATTGAGCACCTTCCTGCATAAAAATGATATGTATGAAGAATTTCAGTCAGGTTTTAGGCCCCACCATAGCACAGAAACTGCACTTGTTAAAATTACAAATGACCTGCTCCTTGCGTCAGACCAAGGCTGCATCTCATTTCTAGTCTTACTTGATCTTAGTGCTGCGTTCGACACCATAGATCATGACATACTCATAGATCGATTACAAAACTATACAGGTATTCAAGGGCAGGCTCTAAGATGGTTTAGATCCTACCTGTCCGATCGCTACCTTTTTGTTTACTTAAATGGGGAGTCATCTCATTTATCATCAGTAAAATATGGAGTGCCACAAGGATCCGTCCTAGGTCCCCTTCTATTTTCAATATATATGTTGCCCCTTGGTAATATTATTAGAAAATACGGAATTAGCTTCCACTGTTATGCTGATGATACTCAGCTATATATCTCAACGAGACCAGATGAAACTTCCCAATTATCTAAGCTAACAGAGTGTGTTAAAAATGTAAAAGATTGGATGACACACAATTTTCTCCAATTAAATTCGGATAAGACAGAGATATTAATTATTGGACCAAAAAACACTACACAGAATCTTGTAGATTACAATCTGCAACTAGACGGATGCACTGTTACTTCCTCTACAGTCAGAAATCTGGGTGTTATATTAGACAGCAATTTGTCTTTTGAAAATCATATTTCCAATGTTACAAAAACTGCATTCTTCCATCTTAGAAACATTGCCAAGCTACGAAACATGTTACCTGTTTCTGATGCAGAAAAGCTAGTTCATGCATTCATGACCTCTAGACTGGACTATTGTAATGCACTTCTAGGTGGTTGTCCTGCTTCTTCAATAAACAAGCTACAGGTCGTCCAAAATGCAGCAGCTAGAGTCCTTATGAGGTCAAGAAAATATGATCATATTACCCCAATTTTACAGTCTCTGCACTGGCTACCTATTAAGTTCCGTATCAGTTACAAATTATCATTACTTACCTATAAGGCCCTAAATGGTTTAGCTCCAGCGTACCTAACTAGCCTTCTACCACGCTACAACCCATCACGCACCCTAAGGTCACAAAATGCTGGACTTTTGGTCGTTCCTAGGATAGCAAAGTCCACTAAAGGAGGTAGAGCTTTCTCACATTTGGCTCCCAAACTCTGGAATAGCCTTCCTGATAATGTTCGGGGTTCAGACACACTCTCTCTGTTTAAATCTAGATTAAAAACACATCTCTTTCGCCAAGCATTCGAATAATGTTTCTTTTTAATTGTGAGTGTAGTTGCATCTGTTCAAAGTTGCATTTTTATTCATTAGCTTGGGTTAAACTAATTTTACTTTGTTGGATCAGCAGCTATGCTAATGATGTCTGTATTTTGTTTCTATGTTTCGCCACGGGATTTACATCCCGTGGTAACTAGGATTTAAACAAGCTCCAGTCTGGATCCAGAACACCTGAGAAGAGATGATGCTGACCCTCAGAGGACCCCAGATGATGCTAACCTTGAATCAACAAACAGAACTAACAATTATTGCTAAATGTGTGACTGAATCATATAATAACTTAATAATATTGATAGTTCATCGTCTAGCTGACTACGTCTTGTATTATTATTATTTTTTTTTCTAAAATCCTGTCAAATGTGCACAAACTACTAGCTACTACTAAATATTGTAGAAACATAATTTTCTGTAAAGTTGCTTTGTAACGATTTATTTTGTAAAAAGCGCTATACAAATAAACTTGAATTGAATTGAATTGAATTTGTTCATCTGTCCATCCATTTTAATCTATCCATCCATATATCTATTTTTTTTATCTATCATCATCTATCTTCCATTTATCTATATTTTTATCCATTCTTTAATTTATCTATTAATCCATTCATCTCGCTTTTAATTTATCATCATCCTTTCATCTGTTTAACTACATTTTAATCCATCCATCCATGCATCAGTCTCTCCATTAATCTATCTATCCTTCAGTCCATCCACACCCCGCTCTGCTTATCAATCTTTTAATCTTTCATCCATCTATTTATCTTTTTATTCTATACATCCATCCATCCATCTTATCCATCATCCATTTATCTACAGGTGCTGGTCATATAATTAGAATATCATCAAAAAGTTTTTTTCACTAATTCCATTCAAATGTGAAACTTGTATATTATATTCATTCATTACACAGACTGATTTATTTGAAATGTTTATTTCTTTTAATTTGGATGTTTATAACTAGCAACTAAGGAAAATCCCAAATTCATTATCTCAGAAAATTTGAATATTGTGAAAAGGTTCAATATTGGAGACCCTGGTGCCACACGCTAATCAGCTAATTAACTAAAAACACCTGCAAAGCCTTTAAATGGTCTGTCAGTCTAGTTCTGTAGGCTACACAATCATGGGGAAGACTGCTGACTTGACAGTTGTCCAAAAGACGACCACTGACGACCATTGCACAAGGAGGGCAAGACACAAAAGGTAACTGCAAAAGAGGCTGGCTGTTCACAGAGCTCTCTGTCCAAGCACATTAATAGAGAGGCGAAGGGAAGGAAAAGATGTGGTAGAAAAAAAAGTGTACAAGCAATAGGGATAACCGCACCCTGGAGAGGATTGTGAAACAAAACCCATTAAAAAATGTGGGGGAGATTCACAAAAAGTGGACTGCAGCTGGAGTCAAGAACCACTACACACAGACGTATACTAGACATGGGTTTCAGCTGTTGCATTCCTTGTGCTAAGCCACTTTTGAACAACAGACAGCGTCAGAAGCATCTCACTTCAAAAAGGACTGGACTGCTGCTGAGTGGTCCACAGTTATGTTCTCTGATGAAAGTAAATTTAGCATTTCCTTTGGATATCAGGGTCCCAGAGTCTGGAGGAAGAGAAGAGAGGCACACAATCCACGTTGCTTGAGGTCCAGTGTAAAGCTTTCACAGTCAGTGATGGTTTGCGGTGCCATGTCATCTGCTGGTGTTGGTCCACTGTGTTTTCTGAGGTCAACACAGCCGTATACCAGGAAGTTTTAGAGCACTTCATGCTTCCTGCTGCTGACCAACTTTATGGAGATGCAAATTTTTATTTTCCAACAGGACTTGGCACCTATACACAGGGCCAAAGCTTCCAGTACCTGGATTAAGGACCATGGTATCCCTGTTCTTAATCAGCTATCAACTCGCCTGACCATAACCCCATAGAAAATCGATGGGGTATTGTGAAGAGGAAGATGCGATATGCCAGACCCAACAATGCAGAAGAGCTGAAGGCCACTATCAGAGCAACCTGGGCTCTCATAACACCGGAGCATTGCCACAGACTGATCGACTCCATGCCACGCCGCATTGATGCAGTAATTCAGGCAAAAGGAGCCCCAACTAAGTATTGAGTGCTGTATATGCTCATACTTTATTTTCATACCTTTTAGTTGGCCATGATTTCTAAAAATCCTTTCTTTGTATTGGTCTTAAGTTATATTCTAATTTTCTGAGATACTGAATTTGGGATTTTCCTTAGTTGTCAGTTATAATCATCAAAATGTAAATAATTAAACATTTGAAATATATCAGTTTGTGTGTAATGAATGAATATAATATACAAGTTTCACTTTTGAATGGAATTAGTGAAATAAATCAACTTTTTGATGATATTCTAATTATATGACCAGCACCTGTATATTATCTATTTATTTGTATTTATTATTTATCCAATCATCATTCTATCCTTCAGTCCATTTACCTACATTATCTTTTCATCCATCCATCTTCTTATCCATCTAACTATCCATCCATCTGTCCATTCATCCTTCCACCTCTATCCTACAAGATTTAAATTAGGCCTAATAAACTTTAAAATCTTTCAACTTTTTCCAGTACTTTGTCATGCCAACTGTTTTGATAAAACTTTTCTAGTTTTATTCTATTGCTGCAGAGAATTTGACAATAAACATATATTATACCCATAAAGAGTCATGTTAAACCCTAAAACACTGATAAAGTATCTGCAAATACATCATATTTTTATGCAAATCAACACAGTAAACGTGTTCAACCAGTTAGTGATGTCTTAGCACTGACGTTGTGTTTACCTAGAGAATGAGCTGTGTAAGCGTGCAGCGCTGTGGGTCCTGAGCTGTGCTGGGAATCACTCGCTGCTGTCCCAGAATTCCCAGAATTCCCACTGCCACACGACAAGCCACCCGCATCACAATCTTCAACATTCCCGCCACTGTTACAGCCAGCGCCACAACCCTTACGGAGTCTGCAGTGAGAGAGATAAGCGCTGTTAGTATAACAATCATAACATGTCCATTCTAGTTCATTCAACCATACACACACACCTGTGCCATGTGTTGACGATAAAGTTTCGTATGTTGGCGATGCTAATTGGTCCTCCCAGTATGTGTCCCAGCTGGGGGTGTGTATTACAGTAAGATGTGGTCAGAGGTGAGACATAGATGGGATATCCGATTGGCTGGTCACATGAAGAGTTGATCATATTGCGTAGTGCTTGCTTGGCATTCTGGATGCTTCCACGCTCTGGGTTTCGGTTCCGCAAAAACACCAATTCCTGTTGCTGTCCCGCCCACAGACCGCGCACACACTCCTTATTCACCTAAGAACATGCACAAATGGACAATCATTTATTTGTTAATATAATACATCAGGGTTCCTCAAATCTTGCCCTGGAGGGCCAATGCACTGCAGAATTTATTTCCAACCCTGATCAAACTCAACAACCTCTGATTTTCTAATGATCCTGAAGACATTGATTAGTATGCTCAGGTGTGTTTAATTATAGTTAGAGCTAAACTCTGTAGAAAAGTGTATCTTGTGGGCCAGATTTGAGGATCCCCCATTGTATTTTCCCTGTCAGTCCACTTTCTTCCATTTGATCCTGTCTTTTTGTCCTCGCTCACCTTTATAACCCTGAAGCTGAGGTAGCGTCTGTTAAGCATGATGATCTTGTATTCATTGGTCCCTTCATCCAACACGTGTCTGAGGGCGAGCAGAGAGGGGGAGTTTGACAGGACAGCGCTGCGCCAGGCCGGGTCGCCCTCGTGAGCGATCACCAGTGTCTGCTCATGTGAAGAAATCGCCTCGAACAACACTGATGATTCCTCATACTCATCAGGGGAGGTGAAGTGATCCTGCAGAGAGAGTTTACATTTGGTTCAAATATACCCAAAAAGCATAAAATAATAAAAGTTACATTTGATGTGACAGAGAACAGATGACATTAAATCTTATACACAAATGTGTCTCACCTGGTGCAGTTTAAGAGACATGCGAATTGCAGGGACAACCACCTTCCTCAGCAGTTCCATGTCAGTAAAGATCCATTCGTCTCTTACAGATGAGATACGGAAATCTCCCTTAAACAAGGCATGCAGTCCATACAGGAAAGACTCCAGATTACTGTAACACAAACACACACCATTACTACAAACAAACCACAAAAAAAAATGTCTTAATAACAAGCTTCATGGAAAAACTCCAGTAGAGTAAAGGATTTTGCTCCCCCACCTGGACATATGGTGAGATGCAGTTCCCAGAGCTCTCCTTCCCAAAACACACAGACCATAACACAGCAAAACCAAAGCAGAGTCTTTCTCACTGTCCAATGGCTGCAAGGAATAGATAAAAAGGTTTTTTTTTTTTTTGCAGTTTGCATTGCAAACATTGCAACTTCTAAAAAGAAATTAATACTTTTATAGAACAAGAATGCAATAAATGACAATAGACATTTTTTAAACTACTAATAGAAAAAAAAAGACAATTAAATGAGGTTCTTTTGAAATAAAACCAAATCTTTTGAACTAAAAATCCAAAAATTCCTTAAAAATTTATAAAATGTTTCTTCAGATGAAATGTTTCTTCAGCTCCAAATCAGAATATTATAATTATTTCTGAAGGATTATGTGACACTGAAGACTGGAGTTATGACAGCTGAAATTTCAGCTTTGCATCACAGGAATAAATTACATTTTAAACTATATTAAAATAGAACACAGATACTTTCAATTGCAATAATATATTACAGTATAACTGTAATATATACTGTATGTACTGTACAGTACTTTTTTATCGCATAAATGCAGTACTTTTTTATGGCATAAATGCAGTCTTGCTGAGTATAAAACACTTTTTTTGTTAAAAAACATACCTAAAATTGTTAAATGGTAGCTTAGATTAATTTTAAACTCCTCAGCTTTAACGTATTGATCAGACATGTCGTGTGGCTGAGCATAAGTTCACCTTCTCTCTCTGTGAGTTGCAGTACTGGATCCAGCTGAGGTAGATAGAGCAGAAACTGTCTCTGGAGATTCCAGCCAGTCTGTGGTCATAGTCTTCATCAATATTGGGGTTAAAAGTCGGATCTAGGTCAACATAGTTTCGCTCTCCGCAGCTCCTCAAGCCCTCCAGAAGGGTTTCATTCGCCAGCCACTCCTCCAATGTAGGAGATGCAATGACATAATAAATGATGCCCTACAAACATATAAACAGAAATAATGAATAATTTTTTTTTTTTTTGCCTAGTCAATTATCAAAATAGCAGTTTGGAACAGGATTGGAAGATCTGTCTGCTGACCTTAACGTAGTATGTGGTGAGAATTCGCCGCAGATCAAACACCTGCAGCATAGACGCGGCACTGTTATCGGTGATGCTGTAGCCCTCCAGGGCGTATTTAGTGACCAGAACCTCCCAGGCCAACCAGCGCTGCCCGAACGCAGCATTAAACGACAACAGATGAGGGAGATGTCCAGGCTCACAGCAACAACAGCTTTCATCTTCTTCAACTCCCTCCGTTATCGCTTCCACCTCCCTCTGCTGACAATACGTCCCTGAGATAGAAATGAGACCAAATATTTTAACTGGACTTGTGTATATATATAATCAGTAATAACTTATTTAAAATATTATATGAATCCCTGGAAATACAAAGGGCTGTCTTAGCTACACTGCATTGAAGATGTAAATGATCTCTATTATTGATTAGTTACCTCCTCAATCTGAGCAACCACACCCCCACCTAGTCGCTGAATACTAAACAGGCCACTGTAAATCTTACTGTTACTAACTGATTTCTGAATGACCTGGGGTTTTTTTTATGCTTAATTTCTACAAATGGTGGACTAGGGTGAAAGCTTTAATTTTTCAATTTAGAGTACAGCGAGCCATAATATTTAAAAAGAGCAAGCAAAATACAGTTTTTCCATAATGTTAAATTTTCAAGAAATATAACTGTCAGAATTTATACCGATGTTCAAAAGTTTGGGGCCTGTAATCCATTTTCATGTTTTTGAAAGAATGTTCACCATCGTTTGACAAATATCCAGTAAAAACAGATTCTATTTCTATAAAATATTTTTACATTTTAAAACTATTTGTCTTCTATTTGAAAATATTTAAAAATGTGGTTTATTCCTGTGATGGCAAATCTGGATTTTCAGCAGCCATTACTTGATAATATCATTATCATAAATTGATAATATATAAATTAATATTTTTGTTACTATCAATGTTGAAAAAAGTTCTGCTTAATATTTTTTGTGGAAATTGTGATAAAAAATGTTCAGGATTCTTTAATGAATAGAAAGTTCACATGAAAAGAACAGAATTGGTTTGAAATAGTAACTAAGCTTTTGTAAAAAAATATCTTTGCTTTCATTTTTGATCAATTTAATGCGTTCATGATGAATAAAAGTATTAATTTCTTTCATAAAAATCATACTGACACCAGACTTTTGAATGGTATAGTGTAACTATTTGATTTATTGTTTGTTCTTTTTCTTTTCCTCTCCTCACCTCTAAACTCAAGTCCTCTGAGCTGGAAAGTGATGAGGCCGTTGCCGATCTCAACAAGGTGAACGAGAGCGTTGAGGTAATCAGATGCCAGGATGAAGCAGTCTCCGGTGCTGTAGTTTCCCCAGCGGCCCAGCTGCAGGTCTCCACATAGAGAATGCTGCAGGGACCGCGTCAAATGCTCATAGAAGATGGAGTTCAGGTTATTATCATCTGAACCTGACAACATGAGAGATGAGATGTCTGTAAAAACAAAACTAGTCCACCATGAGCAAATTACAAATGACTTTACATTTACAGAAGTTAATGCATCTAGTCGTACCTGGGTTTCTGTCAAGCTGTGAAGCAAGTCTAGTATTGGAGTGATCGACCCGCTTAGTACTAAAACACAAAAATTTAATTAACAATCTCTTAAATGTTTTGTGGGCTGGCCTAAAAAGGCCAAAGGAAATTGGAGATACTGATATTCAAGAGCGTCTTACTTGTATTCTCTCTCCCAGAAGCGCACAGGTCGCACGTAGGAGCTGATGAAAATGGCACTGCCGAGAAAAGGGTTTAATGGAGTGGAGAACACAGCAGACACAATGGCCTGTACAAACAACATGGCAGAGTCTGGAGGGGGCGGAGTCAAGGAAGAACACAGAGAATCACAAAGACACCTGAATTTGACAACGCCTATGAAATGTTAAATCTGGTGTGTTTAGGATACGTGGCACTGCAAACGGCTGGGCGAAGGCATGGAAGGCAGAGCCCCAAGTAATCTGCCACGGAGCGATGTAGGTATAAACAAACTTCAACTTATAAAAGAGCTCCCATAACTACAAAAAAAACCATATGACACAGTTATATAATAGACATTTTGTACAGTATCTGAAAAACAACAATTTAAAATGTAAGAGAAGCAGAGAAAGGTAGTATCATCTTAAGGACTTGTTTAAGATTTTAGATTACACTGCTTAATATGGCTTTTACATAAAACATAATGAAATTAAAAATAAATAAAATAAAATAAAATATTGAATTGAGCTACAGAGAATAGAGAGAAGTAGAGGGGTCTATCAAGTTAAGGGGTTTATTTTGTGGTAATGATTCCTAGAGATGAATGCTAGAGAACTAATGCTAGAGGAATGAGGCCTGACCTTGCTGAAAATAATGGACATCACGAAAAGATCCAGCAGCAATGTCTCAGAAAACTGCCGGTAGTCAAATGTGAAGAACAGGACCGTGAAGAGGACCGTGACATACTGATATGTTGGACTACTGAAGGAAGAACGCAGCAGCTTCAGCCCAGCAATAGTTATCACTAGAGCCCCCACCCTGAGAGAGAGAGAACAAATTCATTGCATGCTTGTAATAATAATAACATAGAACAATGTTGAGCTGATGCAAAACATTAAGGTGCAGACAGTCAATCAGTTGGCCAATAAAAAACAACTGTTAACAATGAATGAAAAACATTAAGAAGTGAGGTGAGATAGAAGAGGTAATACTGACTCTGTGTTGAGTTTCCTGGGGCTGGCGAGCTTCTGTGCGCTGCCACTCAGCTCATTAAGCACAACGAGTGGATACAGGATGTTTTTCTCTACAAAGAGCAGCCACACGTGTGTACGCTCAAACCACATGACATGGGCGGCACCTGCACATAGAAAATATGCTCATACTTCAGTACTGTTAATGCTAACTAAGCCCCAGCAGAATAACAATATTATCTTTACAGAACTTAAATTTGTGTCTTACCCCGGATCTCAAACTGATAGTACTCCCTGGTTTTGAGCAGCGGATGTGAGAAACAGTACCAGGGTAACTGCTTCCTCATCTGGGGCAACAGATAGTGAGTCAACAGCCCTACTGCCCCGACTAGACCGTACAGAACATAGCTCAAAAAAGGCTGGAAAAGAAGAAAGGGACAATTTTTGAGTTGGTCTGAATGAAAATGCAAATTTCATTTCCCGATAATGGCTGTAAACAAAGCATCACTGTGCTCACAAACGCTGCTTTATGAATTGAAAATGAAATCGATCAAAGGGACCAACCACCGCAGATTAGCGTCAAGCTAAGGAGGAAAATGAATAATTTAAGCGAATCACTTGTTGATGAGCAAGTAGGGTAAAAAATAAATCAATATTATAAGACATTGAAAGTGTTTTTTGACCTTGCATGCACATCAACCTGTTGTTGGGGACTGCAAAAACCAAAATATGAACCTTTCATAACTCATAATAGGGGCACTTTAATATGGCCATGTAACGTTATCGGCAACAACATGCAAATAATTAAGTGTTTTACCTGTAAGGCAATGAAGACAGTGCTGACGTGAATGGCAAAATACAGGACAGCAATGACAAGACACACAATCACATCTGACTGTAGTCTCTCGTTCTGTAGCCAGAGAGAAAGAAAGAGACACAGATGCATCATTCAAGACAGAAGAGAGCATTTGTGTCCATTCAAGTCTGATTTTATATATGTTTATGAGATTTATATTGCTCACCACAGAGCTGCGGAGTTTCTCAGGTAAAGGATCCTGAACTTCATAAAGGGGATCCTCTGGATTTTTCTCTTTCACATTAGGGAAGACCTTTGATTGCACTAATGAACTACACATATAAAGGACAATATTAAAATTCACTTAATTCAAACTAAACACAAAAAAGGTCTTTTTTTATTTAACCTTTATTTAACCAGATGATCTCACTGAGATTTAAAACCGCTTTTTCAAGAGAGACCTGGCCAAAATGGCAGCACATTAACAGTAAACATCAAATCTAAGACAGTAAATACTCAAAGAACTTAAAGTACCTAAAGCAGGAAAACTGCAAAAACTTGCACAAACCCACACACTCGCAGAAAGACTTACATGAGAACAGAGGGGTCACTGCTTTGGCGGCTGAGATGGTATGAAACAGCAACCAGCAGCCCACAAAATACTGAGAAAAGCACGGGAATGTGCTGAGGATCCCACGAGTCCTGAAGACAAACATAATATTATAAGGAATATTTAATGTGCTCAACCCAGAACAATCCGGCATCCATACAAATACAACTGAAATCCAGAAAGAAATGTAGAGTGATTCATCACCTTTAGGGCACCATAGCAGAACCCATAGAGCATCGCTATGGTGATGATGCTGCGCACAACACTATAGAGAGCTGAAAGCAGACTGGTGCATGCTGGGAGTGAAGATAGACATAACAATGAGAGTCTGAAACACCAATCTTTTCAAACACAAAAGTTTTGTGGTTTATTAAAGAAAAAGTAAGACCTTCGTTCATCTTCAGAACAAATATTAAGAGATTTTTGATTAAATCTGAGAGCACTCTGTGACATCAGTGGTTCAACCGTAACTTTATGAAGGAAGCTACCTTAATACTTCTTGTGCACAACGAAAACAAAAATAAAAACTTTATTCAATGATTTCTTCTTTTCCAGGTCAGTCCGCCGCCATTCACGAGAGTACCACGAGGCATGAAGAGAAGTCCTTATTTTTGTTTTCTTTGTGCACAAAAAGTATTCTCGTAACTTTATAAAATTACAATTGAAGCACTGATGTCACATGGAATTTTTTAAAATATGTCCTAACTTCCTTTCTGTGTCTTGACCGTGTTAGTTCCCATGCTGTCTATGGAGAGTCAGAGAGCTCTCGGATTTCATCAAAAATATGTTCATTTGTGATCTGAAGATGAATTAACGTCTTACAGATTTAGAACGACATGAGGTTAAGTAATCAATGACAGAATTTTCGTTTTTGGGTGAACTGTCCCTTTATCTGAAATTTACAATAAGGTTCTATTTGTCAACATTAAGGCAAAATAATAATACAAATTACTTAAAAGCATTCATTAATCTAAAGTTTATATTAATATATTATTAAATCAAAAGTCATTAATTGCGATAATTAATAATTTGATAAAATTAAAAGGAATCATTTCAGAAACAATCACAATGCATATGCTTATTTTTCCCAGTCCTAATGTAAAAGTGTGCATATGTTTTACCATTTCCTCCAAAGACATGAATGTCAAGTTGCTCAAGCAGGTACATGACGAAAGTGTTAATCTGAGGAAGCAGCCCAATGAAGAAGATGATGGGAAAGCACAGGGTGAAAACTGGAGAGAGAGAGAGAGAGAGAGAGAGAGAGAGAGAGAGAGAATGTAAAGCTTGAGTGCTTAAGCCTCATCACATCAGCAGGATTTTCTCTGTACTCTCCTCTGAAATGTCTTTCCACTTTTATAGGAATGCTGAGAAAAATCGTACAGCATGCTGATTTCAATAAAAGAGCAAAACAATTACTGCTACATATTCATCTGGGAATTTATGTCCTCGTATGTATCAGCGCTTACCAATGAGGAGATTGCGTGCCTGAGACAGCAGGACAGAGCTGGTGAGAGTGACTCCATACAGAGACACTGCAGTGGAGCTGCTGTTTACACTCCCATAGTGCAACAGCCAAATCAGCCCACAGCACAGACAGAAATACACAGGCCTGCTGTAAGCGATGATTCGATTATGACCCTAAACAAACACGTACAGAAGGCAGAGAAAAACATTGCATCATAACTAAGATCCCCAATCTGTCATTTAACTTTAAATGTTGTTGTTTTTATATTCAACAAAAAGTAATGCATTTTCTGCAATTAATTGCATTTTATCATGTTAGGTGCTATTAATTTAATAACATGTATAATCATGAATAGGAATAAGTGCTGGGGGCAGCATGACTGAAATGCATTTGAAAGAAGTCCATTTTGCTCATCAAGGCTGCATTTACTTGATCAACAATAAACAGAAAAAAATAATTATTACTGTGAAATATTACGACAATTTAAAATATAACTTTATTCTACTTTAATATATTTTAAAAGGTAACTTAATTTTGTGTGACGGCAAAGCCTAATCTCCTTCAGACATTACTCCAGTCTTCAAAGTCACATGATCCTTCAGAAATCATTCTAATATGATGATTTGGTGCTCAAGAATCATATTTATAATTTTCAAAGTTGAAAACGGTTGTGCTTGGATACCAACATTATACAAAACATCATCTTTTGTGTTCAGCAGAAGAAAGAAATGAATACGTGTTTGGAACAACTTAAGGGTAATAAAATGATGACAGAATGACCTACTTTTTCTGGTAAACCATCCCTTTAATCACCGAAATTAACACAATCATTTTTCCAGCACTAATTCACTTGCTTTTAGCTCATTGTTATTTAGTGTGTTACTGTTTTTGAATGAGTTTTACTCACATGTCGGGGTGATGAAGAGTCGGGTTGGACACTCTGATTTAAGAACAGAAAGACAAATGTTCATTAAAAATGTTTCGTTAAATTGGTGTGTATTTGAAAAACGTGCAAATCTCACCTTCAGCAATGAGTACTGGCAACTGGCAATAACGAGGCAGAACTGAAAGACCCAAATGTCAGTGAAGAATCCATTAACTAGCAGCACAGAACCTAGGAAGGCCACAAGAACTGCCAGAGCCACTGAAAGCACATTCTCCAGAACCTCTCGGTTCCTGAATAACACACAGACATGTATCAGTATATGAGCTGAGACACATCAGTAATTCACATTAATGTGTGTGTTTGTGTGTACCTGTCGAAGAGGGCAAGTAGTGTGAGTCTGTCAAAGTGCATCCCGACCCACAAGTACGGCAGCAGCCACAGGCGGTAGTACTGCTTGATTTTGTGTGGATGCGTGTGTGAGTGTGTGTGATTATGTGTGGAGTCCTGCGAGCGGTGTGGTGCCTCCTGAAGGTCAGGACTCCCGTCCACATCGTGCTGTTCCAACAGCTCTGGGTCCATGGACAGCAAACGATTCAGACGCATCTGAGGAAAGGAGAACTAAGCCAGGGTGAGTTTACACACACACACACACACTGAGCTCATTGTCTCAACTGTGCTGCTTCTCACACAAGCACTATTGTTTGCAATTCATAATCTTATACTGTATGTCAATGTATTTTCTCATAGTCTGTGGCTGAATTACATCTCTGAGTGTTTGCATAAAGAAAAAATTCAGTGTGTGTGTGTGTTCAGTAGCTCTCACCAGGTCATGAGGGTAAAAACGAACTGAGGTAGAACTGGAGAGGTGGGAGTCTGTTTCCCTGCAGAGAAAAAGACTTCGCTAGCTCTGAGATATTCAAGAAAGGATTATGGGTTCTAGTTGTTCTGTACACTGTGCTGTATTATAGTAAACTAAAACTAAATCTAAAACCATTCAGAAAACATTTCACTTGAAATAAAATAAATGTTTACTGTAATAAAATAAAAAAATTGTTCCAATTTCCATTTATATTTTATTTTACTTTAGCTAGTCACCAAAGCTT
Source organism: Carassius auratus (assembly GCF_003368295.1). Taxonomy (NCBI): domain Eukaryota; kingdom Metazoa; phylum Chordata; class Actinopteri; order Cypriniformes; family Cyprinidae; genus Carassius; species Carassius auratus. The sequence goes on from NC_039280.1 coordinate 6,061,005, forward strand.
TTAGTTCAGCTTTATATACTAAAATGACTAAAACTGAAATATGAATTGATACAAACTATATAGACGTATTTAAAATGAAAATGACAAAACACAATATTACTACAAGTTTACCTAAAACTAAAATGTGAACTTTCTAAATAAAAATGATAAATTAAAAAATAAATAGGGGTGAGCTGATCACGATCAGCCGATCGTTAATGCGCATCTCGTCAGTAAAGCCGGTTCTCTAATCAACGGTAAATTCCATCAGGTGCGTGATTTCACATAGAGCAGCTGTTAACTGAGAAGATGTGCAAATAAATGCTGAAAATGAAGTGGATTTGCACATCTTCTCAGTTAAAAATGGCTCTGTGTACTAACAGCTGCTCAATGTGAAATCACGCACCTGATGGAATTAACCGCTGATTAGAGAACCGGCTTTACTGAAGAGATACGCATAACTAAATACACTAAATAACTAGATACGCACCCCTATAAATAAATCTAAATATTAATAATTTTAGTATCACATTAACAATACTGGCTGTAACTCACCAGAGGTTGTTAGATGCTCGTCTGGTTGCAGGTTCAAAGTTCACCAGGGACATGTCACATCCTCCGACCTCATAGAGAGGTGGGGTCAGCTTCCCTGAGTCACACAAACAAACAAGGGGTCAGGGGTCACATAGCAGACATCACATAGGGTCATATTAGTGTGGCAATTAAGCCTTTGCCACAGACAGGACACTGACCCCCAATACAGGAGTTAAAAAATTTATAATATTAATTGTTATCGTTTCCATTATGTGATCTGATCACAAGTGGAAAACACTAAATGCAGGACAGGTCTAAATTGTGTCCAAAACATTTAGTAATCTGACCAAATAAAACCAAATTCAGAAACACTTGTTAAAATTTTAGCCCATTAACAAAATTACATGAGTTTATGGAATGAATCTTCAATGAAGTTAATACCATTTGTCAACAAGACCTAAAGTATCCTTTGTCTACAGATGCATTTTGCTTTATTTTACATTTTAGCCTCATAAGCTCATAAAACCTACTATATCGTAATTGTTTTGTTTTTGCCTATTTAAAAACAAGAGATATTTATAGACCTATAGATGCCTTGTTAATCACGAGAGGAAATAAGCAAGCATGCTCCCAGATTAGAAGCAAACCTTAACTGCAGCAGTGGGAGTGCATCAATACCTCTAGACCACCAGGGAAGAGTTTGACTGACCAAAGAAAGACCACGTCACATTTACATGCATGCAAAATCTGATACAAGATCATGATTATCAGTGTAATCAGTGTAATCCCAAACACACAAATAGATGCAGAAAAATCAGTAAACCGATAAATAATGATTAAATCCCACAGCCAATACAACTTGTCAATATGATGAAAACCTACAGATGCACACTGACTGAATATTCATGCATTGACTGAATATGACATGCAAATGGAATGTGATAAGATACAGCATGCAAGCGTGACAAATAGTCTGACAGACAACGTGCAAATGTGAGACACACAGGATGCAAATTAAATATAACAGGCAGGTGTGATGATAACAAGATGATGTGACAGACAGGCAATTTTACAGTGCATACCAAAGTCATCCTGCAGGCTGGCCACGCCCACAGTAGACACCTTATCCAGACAGCCCTCCAGCTGCGCACTTCCATTCCTGACCAGCAGGGAGGTGCTAGTGCTCAATACCGTCACCTGAGACGGCGTACGGGATGGCTGACCTCTGACCTGTGACCCTGAAGCTTGAGATACCTGACTCAGAGCTTCCTGCAGACTGGAGGAGCAGAAATACATGATTCGGTATGACAAACTTTAAATGTGGGACACAGGGATATATATATATATATATATATATATATATATATATATATATATATATATATATATATATATATATATATATATATATATATATATATTATGATACCATATAACACTTTGTAATAAGAGTCACATTAAGACTTCCCAAAATTTAATTCCAAAATACGTTTGTAAGTTTTGATCTGTGAAATGTTTTGGAAGGTAAAAAAAAAAGAACTCAATGTTTAAATACTTGTGCCCATCTATAAAGTAAGAGTAAGAGTGTGTGTGTTTGTGTATATGAAGACAAGGCAGACAAAAACAGAACAAGGAAGGAAGTGCAAGGTCACATTTTAGAGAGAAAAACAGACAGATGGTGGTGATAGACAGAGGAAAGGAGTTCTGGAAGCGTTATGAGAACTGAGAGGAAGTGTAAAATGAGAGGGCTGCTGAACGGGAAGAGAAGAGGATGAGTATTCTGATTTCATTGCCAGAAAAAGCAAGAGCGAATTTTGAGGTGTGTGTGTGCAAACAGAAGATCACCAGGTAGAAACAGAGTGAGGGATAATAGATGGCTTTGTTCACAATGCACAAAAATCAATTTTTTATCTTAACTTGCAAGAGCCAAAATCTGAAATTTTTATTTGTTGTTTATTAACTGACTGGTCACTCAGGCAACCAACCGACTAGTCAGTTTTGAAAATGTTGTTTGGCACATTCCAAATATCTACATAAGTTGCCATAGAAATGAAATAAGCATCAGCAAAACAAGTGAAATAAGAGAGTTGCTGACTGTCATTTTGGAAAGGGATGATGGGAGAACTGCTGAACTCATCAGTGCAATATAAGCATTAGAGGCATCACTGAGTTTACACATTCATTTGGATATTGTGTGTGAAACATACACTTACTTGCTCATTCACTATTCGATAGAAAATAAATGCCACAGTCATTTTAGTATGCTGGTTCGGAGCTCAAGAAACGTTTATCACTAAAAATAGTTGTGCTGCTTAATATTTCAGGATTCTTTGATAAATAAGACAACTGTTAAAGTCTTTAAAGACTTCATCTTTGCTGAATAAAGTTATTAATTTCTTTAAAAATCTTTCTGACCCTAAACTTTTAAATGGTAGTGTGTGGATTTTGTTGGGATCAGGTCTGTTAAATGTAGTTTTTGCATGTTGGCCAAAAAAACAACTAAACAAAATTATTTGGATATGCTAAATAAATTAGGTTTTTTGCTGCCTGTCTGAACAAAGCCTGTGAGTGATTTCAGAAAACTTAACTGAAAGTTAGTTAAGTAAAAGCATTGTGATACTTCAAGAGAGACAGACATGCCCCGGGCCTGATGATGAAACAAAGCACTCAATTGCTCTCTTCATCTCAAGCCATCTATGATGGCAAGGATGCCTGTGTCTGGGGGTTATGGAAAGATTTAGTATGTGAGAGAAGGATGCAGTGACCGTAAATCTCCAGGATACAGTAGAAGAGAGAGACTCCAAAAGCAGCATGTGTAAGTGTGTGAGGGTAAAGTTAGACACCTTGTGACGTGGTTCATCAGAACAGGATAAAAAAAATGAAAGCACATGAAAGACTAAAAAAAATTATACTGGGAAAAAACAAACAGAAATACTGAAACAACTCCTGCATTAATAAAAATAAGACTTGAATTGCATGGAAAAGGTTACATGAAAGAATGCTGGCTTTCTGTACCAGCACACTGGTCAGAAAAAGATCAGCTTTGGCTTCTCTGAGGATGGGTTAAAGGTCTGTACAGTAGTAAGAAAAGGGCAGCAAGCAAATTAAAGATTAGATTTCATGCAATGCACCAGAGAAGTCTGGAAATGACAGTTAAAGGTGTTTAAGCAAAAGATAAAGGAATATGAAATGTGCTGAAGAGAATAATTAAGTGGACATCAGGACAGGTGAGTCAAAGCTGGTGTTATGCAGCCAGCCAATTTCTCCCCGGGTGAGTCGTACCTGAGCGGGGATCCGATGAGAGAAGTGGGGGGGGTGGAGTTACTTCCTGCATTGTGCCGTCTACGCACCGCTTGACGACGAAACGTACTACGCTCTCGGCGAAATGTGACTGTGTCATCGTTCCCTGGGGCTGCCATAAGAAGAGAAAGGCAGGAGCGAGTCCATCAGTAGGGAAGCCACCAAAAAATTAGCTTTCATTGAACTAGCAACATGCAATGCTGCATGCCAGACCAGAGTAGACACAAGAATCATTAAACACAAATGCAAAGTGCCTGATGCTGACCCATGTTATTTAATACCACATGGCATAAATAAATAAATCTTAGGCTCAAGAATTAGATTTGCAATATTAAAATATTTACATTAATTTATTATGTCAAATATTTTATGTACATATACAATTATATGTATATATATAAAAAAGGTATTAAAAATATAATAAATGTATGTACATTTTTTATAAATGTAACATTTTATTATAAGAAAATAAATATAAGTAATATTGTATACAGTATATATGTATCTATTTTTTTGAATATTTTAATTTATTTGTAATTAATTGTATTTAATTACATACATTTTTAAATATTAAACATATAGCAAAGTTTTTCTGGACATGGTGTAGGCAAAAAAGACAACAATTTAAAGAAACATACTTAGGAAATTGCATACAACTAATTGTGATTAAAAGAATAAAGTACAATTCAGGGTAATGTGTTTCCAACTAAACTGTCAGTGATAAACACATAATATAAACTAAACCTTCTTTATCATCTTTCTACATCCAGCATTGCCTAATCACATTGCCTATTTAAGCAGTTTTATACATGGACTTTTAACTGCAGCACTCCCACTGCGGATGAACTTTGACTTTTCTGATGACTTATCACTGAAAGTAAAACTTTATTACTACAATAAAACATTCTAAACAATCTCATGTTGGACTAAAAGGGCTTTAAACAGAGACAGAATGGTTTACTCTAGAACAATGCTTTTTCTATGTTCAGACCAATTAATTTTTGAGCTTTAAGAGAAGATAACAGAAACATGACAATGAACATTAGACAGTTCTCCCCCAAACATGATCCAGTTAATGGTGCATCACACATCAGAAATGTACAGTGCTAAAATTTCAAACCCTCTAAATATTAGCACAAACACAGAAGAAAAGATATCATACACACAGCACATCACACACGTCTCTATACATCACATTCTGTGCTTCCAAACAGAAACAGATGGAGAAAAGGGCTGTTTAAATCTGAAATTAAGGGGACCAATTTTCATTCACTTATCATTACTGAATCCACATTCACACTGCAATTCACTTTCACACAAGCACTGCATGATCACTGTTGACCAGAGGAAAGAACAAACCCTGCAGATCTTCCATACATAGACTCAAAAAACTTCAAATAAGACTTCAGTAATTCTTTGGAAGTCTGTGTCTTTTGGGGTCACAGCTGCAGTTGCAAAACACATTAAATGTACATCTACTAGCTTCTGAGCAAAGCTTGTTTTTCTGACGAGCTACATTCTGCTGAAAAACATCCATCTGACCTGCTGCAGACCTCAGATGTCTAACACTTCAGACTGATCTCAGGAGGAGATCACTACTTACAGGGATATTTCACTCAGATATATATCAAAATGCGGTCATCATTTACTCACCCTTATGTTAAACCTGCCACGGCACATCTTGTCATGCCATATTTATACAAACATCAAGGAGATTTGAAAGAGAATAATGACATGGTGACACGAAATGCATTTTATTTATTTACCTTGTAATTTCTTATGAAAATATCATAACTCAATCTTCCATTAAAACATCTCTGGACTCTCTGGTGTCAGACTTCTCCAATCATTCAGTCCACTAAAACATCGCCCCTCATTACAACCCAACTGCAAGCTTGAATTCAAATCTGCCACCATGCAATCAACAACCAATTGATTGAACCAAGTCCCCATCCTACAATTTTTCTTTGTTGATATTTACTCAATGTATGTCACACCATGAATGAAATGATCCGAGTTACCTTTTGTTACAATGTGATTTTGAATGCAACTCCGTTCCTGACACAAAACGGTCTCATAGCTTGGGTATTTTATAAAGCTTTTTATCATTTTTGGACTTTGACAGCCCCAGGTCACTATTCTTTTCAAATGTATAGAAAAGAGCAGCATTAACATCCTGATAAGCTTCTCCTTGTGGTTCATGGAAGCAAATACTCAGGTTTAGAAAGACTTGAGGGTGAGCAAATAATGACAGAATTATTTATTGCTTCAATCATCTCCCAGCCCTTAGCTAATAAGTGCATATACAAAATCGCATTACTGTGTGCTCACCTCGAGATCCTGTGGTTGCGTCTTGTGTGTGACTAAGAGAAATAGGGCAAGGCAGACTGTTTCTCGACCGGGTCACTGACTCAATCTGAGAGGCTCTTCCCAGCAGTGATGCCGCATCCAACACCTCCCCCTCTTTTGCCTCTAGGTCCGACTTTGAGGTGGTAAGGAGTCTGGAACTTGCTGGTGCCCCCAAATGATGGGGGTCATTAAGGCAAGCAGTAGTGCTGCTGTCCAGGCTCAAGACCCGGGCATGAGTTTTGGCGCTGCCTGTACTCGGAGTGCGTCGCCAAACTTTGCGCTTGCCCTTCTCTTTGTCTTTCCCCCGTTCCTTTTCTTTGTCCTTCTGACCGTAGGTTTGCGCATCATTTGCTTTGGCCCGTTGAGAAGGGCCACGACGATCCCCGGGAGAGGGGCAGAAGTGGGGTGTGCTGGATGAGGAGTCTGTGCTGAGCTGGTGGGTGGAGTGTAGGCTGGAGGCACAACTAAGTTCGCTCTGATCACTGGAGTCTTCCTCTCCTTTCATGAACACCGCAGAGCGAGGCTTTGCCATGCCACGTCCGCAAATGTATTCCCGGTGTCTGCTGGCGTCAAAACTACTTGCTCGCTGCTTACCGTTTCGTCGCCGACCACTACGGCTGGCAGCGGATGAGGAGGCAGCCCGGTGAACGAGATTGCCTGTCTTGGGCAGCCTTTCGTCTAGTTCTGCCTCCTGGTGCTGGTGGGACAAACCAGCTGAGACATCTACGCTAGTCCTTGATGCCGCCTCCACAGTTCCCTCCCCCTGTTGGCCGTCTGAGTTCACGGGTTTGGGAGCATCGCCAATGGGCAATTTGGTAGCAAGTTCATTGGCATGGGGGTTTTTATTAGCCTCCCCCGAGGCCACATTAGAGTTACGCGGGTCAGCATGTCCCGCATTTACCTTCTCATCCCCAGACAGCGACAGCAGGCTCTCTACGTGCGTGGAGCTGGTCTGTTCACTGTGCAGGCTACTCAAAGTACTGTTGGTATCCCGGTCTGTCCCACTGCAGTAGCTCTCAGTGGAGCCGCTACTGCGTGTACTTAAACTCCGCAAACTTTCAGCACTCTGTCCACCTTTTCTTTCCCGACCCCCTTGTACAGTCTCCAATTGATACAACCCAGATCCCCCTTCCCCAGCACAATCTCCTTCCCCTATTTCTCGGGAGAAAGACTGTGATATCCTGCTGCGTTCCTTTGGATGATATCTGTGACACTCTGTCCCTGAAGTGCTGGGAATCCCAGAGTCTGGCTGCTCTGAGCTCTCTGTCGCCCTCTGTGACCTGGAGGCCTCCATTTCACAGACAGGATCCAGTCCTCCCCGACGGGGTGGAGGGTACAGGCTGAACTCGGGCAGAGAAGGATCTGGAAAAGCAGATCCCGCAGAACTTGAGGTGCGAGGCAATCTCCGAGGTCGAGATGACTCTTTCCGGAAAGACTGTGAGTGGGTGGAAAGATGGGCAGTAATTTCGGTGTCACAAGAGGACAGGGACTGACTAAAAGGGTGAGGGGTGGAGCCATAAAGGTCCTGAGCCAATGAGGTTGATGGCTGCATGGAGGCAAAAGAGTCATTGGAGACGAGGCAGAACATCTTTTGGTCTGACATCAAATCTAGAAGGTGAGAGAAATATTTTTAAAAAGTGTAAGAAAATGATAACGACTTGGTGTCAAAAATGGGCAATCCAGGTCTTACTGCAATTTATTTATCTGACCGTGTTATGTAATAAAAATCGAATGATTTGTTCTTCATTGTGACTTTGCCTTTTTCACTTAAGTCAATTATAATGTGTTTACATTGGCTCAGAGCAAGAGCAGGCGAGTGGGCACTTTCAATTAATCCCTATGGGAGTCAAGCAACACGCTTGTGTGATTGATTGCAGGATTGACAGCAGATCAGAGAAAGTGGTGAACATAAATCACATAAATATCAAGTCAAAATTGTAGTAAGGTGCAGGTATCTGTAACAAACAATTAAAAAATATGCATATTGTGCAGGAGTTTATGGATTTGGTGTGTAAATCATATTGTTTACATATTGCACAGTTTCCAGTTGGATATATAAGTTACATATTGCAGTTTAGAATTTCATTGTGAATGTAGACTTGCTGGGTTAACAATTTTTTGTTTGGGCATTCAGCTTGCATCTTTGCAAATGTAATTGTGTTAGATAAATACACAACACAAAAACATGTATGAATGCTTAAATAAATCAGGGTCAAGTCTAAATATAGTTATGTACATCCATAATAAAGACACAGTTTCTTGAGCACTAATGCAGTGTTAAGAACCGATACAGTCCTCTGCCAAAATCAGTTACAACTCCATTACCAAGAATCCATTCTGCACACTATCCAAAAACCACTGTCCATAAGGTCTTTTAATTATGTGCTTTAGAAAGTCTGAGCCCACGTTACCTCTCTGTGTCATCTTATTATTCACAAAACGCTTTTATTCTGATCACAAACAGTAGGTTTGGAGAGACATCCATTTTCATCTTAGAGAAGTTTCAGCTCTATATTATAGGTTTTCAGCTTTTATGAAACACTTAACAGTTGAATAAAAACTGCAATCAGTAAGAATACGAACCTAACCGACCAAATCTCACAAGGACACAAAGACGTTTCCTTGCATGTATGACTCATAAATTAAAAATTTTCATTGCCATTGAAAAACTGAATCCTGATGGTATTATCTTTGAAATCTATCCTAAAAGAAAAAGATTTAACATACATCATGTCTGGATGTTGCATTGAAAAAATAACTTCAAACATTTAGAATTACATGAGGGACGGTAAATAATGACAAAATTGGGTGAAAGGAGACTAATTTGCATTGCATTATTCTATAGCTGATGTTAATTAAGATTCACACCTTGCTCTTGACTGCAACTCTGAGCCAAACTCAAACTGATGTCATCAGGAGCCTTTCCAACACCTGCCCCCGCAAACAGACAGAGAGAGAGACAGAGAAGGTCAAGTTTTATAACTTATTCATTAACCTAATACATCCGCCCTCTCACTCTCGCTCTCCTGCTCAGTTTTGCAACTTTATTCAAACGCATCCCTGACCTGGCCTGTGCCCGCACCGCAGTACTGCAGGTCTTCTGACATATCGCTGCTGTCTGCAGAAAACCTCTTCTCTTTGATCCCAAACACTTCTATTTATAGCTATGGTAAACCTGGTGCCCTTTGAGTTTTTAACAACTCAAAAAAAGTCATACAACTTATAGTGAACACTTAAGAACACCTCGTAATGTTCCTGCTGCTGTCATTTTAGACTACAGGGTTACTATAAGTGGGTGTGTGTGTGTGTGTGCGCGCATGTGTGTGTGTGTGTGTGTGTGTGTGTGTGTATATATATATATATATTTATATATATATATTGTGTGTATATATATATATATATATATATATATATATATATATATATATATACACACCGAACACACACACACACACACACACACACACACACACGGAGAGACAATCAATAATGATTGATCAAGAGACATTGAGATTCTTGAGTAAATAATGACAGATTTTTCAATTTTCAACTATTCCTTTTTTTCGGTTACCAGATATGAATACTGTCAAAAGATTAAAAACAACATTTCTGTCTCACGTTTGGTTGAGACTGATCCTCCATGGGATGTTATCTGTAGGGAGAGAGAGATGGATAAGATCAATGAAACAGCTCTGATGAGTCATTTACATGAGATTATGACGTTTGTAACTTCCCATCACTGTTACTAATTTAGTAGACTTGCACAAAAACACATCACAGTCATTTAATCACATGATATAACTAATTGACATGATTTTAAGCTTGAGATTCTGCTCTATGATTTTTCTGACCCAACACACAGACAGACAGTCTGGGACAAGCAGTACAATAAGCCAGAACATAACACCCCTGAGGTTTCACCAATTAAACTGCAGCGAAAGGCAGAGATTCTGACTGAAGGGTTGCTTTCAAACAGACAAAGACTCTTAACCAGGACAGCTTCATCTAGCAAATAACACCAATAGCTAAAAACACTAGTATTCACAAATTTGACCACATAATCAGCGCAGTACTGCAAAAAAAATAATAAAATAATAATAATAAATAAATAAATACTGCATTTAAAACATAAATATCACAAAACAATTATTTCAGTCTTTTTATTATCTAATTATAAAGCAAATAAGTATTATTTTTACATTAGAAATTATGATAACATTTGTAGCTTGTCCACATGTTAACGTGAGAGTTGTGACCTCAAAAAACATTTTTGGCTTTGGTGGCACTGGCAAATTGCAGTGGAAATGAATTTCTGTGAACTATATTACATCTCAGGAAATTGATTAATTAATCAAATCAGGTGATAAAGTGCTTAAAAAATGCACACAAAAAGCAAACACACCTGATGGTTCGAGTCCATTCCTACGTAAGAGTTCCGTGAACTGCAGTCGACCGGTGGCGTCTCCTCCCGTGCAAAATCAGACATCTCTATTCCACCCCCTGGATCCCTGCGCACACAAACACAAAAGGTTAGTTACCTAGCAACTCTAACAGAGGAACAGGCCCAAGGGCTCCAGAGAGTTAACAATGTCATTTATGATCAAACTTGCACAGCCGCTCAGGAAACGGCAGAGAGGAGATCATTTCTAGCATCTCTCTATCTAATGTCTGTCAACCACTAGGCAGAGATCCACCCCTCCTCCCTTCACTTTTTGGGAGATTATACTATTTTTAATATTTTTAGGAGGTTTATTCTGCTTGGCCCCCCAAAGGATAAAATGTAGCGGTAAAAGGTAATCCTACAGCAAGAAACCAGCATCCATTTATTTCATTATTTTTGCCCCTCCATTTGGTGCCGCTAGAGGCAGTTTATTTATTTAGTTCAGGACGTATTTGTGGCTCTGGAAAAATTAGGAACTCATGAGCTCTTCATATCAAGGGCCCAGAGCAGAAATGTATTTTCTTAATTAGAGCCGTCTTACTATGTACAGACCTGGACAATCAAGAATGCCCCTCCAGATGTGTGTTTATAATCACTTTAAGAGGCTCTTAAATCTGTTTCTCTTTTAGAAAAGGATGCAAGAACATAAGCTACACGTTCTTTTCTAATGCATGAAAATTTTTGATAAAGGTTTTTAAAGAGAAAACCTTTGCTAAGATGCTTTATCCATGATTTGAGTTACTTTGTTTAATGTGTTCTGACTCGGTCAGCAATGCTTGCTCTCGTAGGAAACATGCAACCTAGCAATTATTTCACCTCTGATAGTTTGCAGACCGTGAATGACCAAGAGCAGCAGCCTGTGTGTGTTGGTTTATAAGGCTCTATTTCAGTTCTACTAATTCACTCGCCCCGTCCCTCCTCCCTTTCTCTCTCTCTCAGTGGGCGACGAATGGATCTAGCATGACAGCAGATTAGTTCTCAGAAACATCCCTACCGCTGAGCAACAGCACTGTGCCTTTAATCAAAACTTTACTGCGCTGAACTACAACCTTTCTGAGCAGAATCTTTCCTGTGAAGTCTCAAAAGTTTTCCCAAAAAGATTCAAAAGAATTATTACTTTCCTGAACAGAATCAGAATGTTTCTTGAGAGGACGTAAAGCCTGAGATGATTCACAACATGGGATCTTGCTAAAGCAGATCTGCTTACTGTGCAGCGACAACATTTTGTTATGGCTTATAAGTAAACCATGATTCTTACCCAGGCCTGTTTGAGTCGTCCTGCTGGGTGCCGGTACCCTCACATTGGCGCTCTACCCCCTGGCCCCGTCCCTCGCTCCCTTTGCCCCGCAGCTCCACCACCTCCCCCGCATCCAGCGCAGTGTGCAGGCGATAATTCACGGCCTTCAGCAGCGCAAACATACCTGCTATCACCCCGCAGTACATACCCACAATCACCATCGTGGGGGGCAAGGCCTGCGGAGAAAGAGAGAAACACAGCAAGAGATTTTAAATGAATAGGAAACAAGCAGTTTTTGTGGTTTTGAGCTATTATACGTGACGTTTGTTTAAAGAAAATATCTCTTTTATTCAACAAAGGATGCAGTGACAATAGTGTAAAGCGGTTAATGTTATGAAAATATATATGTATATATTTTACTTGTATAAAATAATGTTCTTCTGTATTCATCAAATAATCCTATAAAAAAATTAAGAAAATCCTAGTCTATTAGAAGGATTTTGTGTCTTCTGAAAAATGATCTTTTCCAGAAAGAAATAAATTACATTTGAAAATGTTTTAACATAGAAAACATTTGTTTACATTAGTATAAATATTTCACGATATTACAGCTTTTCCTTTATAAAATGCAGCTTGGGTGACCATAAAATAATTATTTCAAAAACACGAAAAACCTTCCGAATATTTGTGCACTGCACAATTTTTAGATTTATTACTGATTTATCATTTTTTCCCCATCAAAAAATTAAAACAAGCCAATGTATTTCAAATGTTGACATTCAAGCAAACTGAAGCATTGGGGGTGTGATATTAGGATATGCTCACATTCGCCAGCCTATTAACATCCCTCTGTTGTAAATATCATACACAGATTTAGGACCGTGTTATACAGAGTTACAGGGTTATGAAAAGAGGCAACAATATTTCAGTCGCAACCAGAAGGCAGAAGCTAAAAACAGCCTGGCACTGAACGGACATCTGTGTCTCTAGCACAGCCACCCAACACCATAACTGCCCTAAAACAGCTCTACATATCGGACACTCACCCAGTCCAATATTCATCAATATTCATTCACAAAAAACACATATATATTAGCTTATTGATATATAGTGATCAGAGCACTGCTGTGGGTCTTTACATTATATTGTTTAGCTGTGGTTGAAAGGTAACGAAGTATTTAAGCAGAACCTAGATGCATGGACCTGTGCAGGACGTTAAAAATGCTGACACATAGATAGTCCTGATACTTCAACCACAGAACAAACATGGTTTTAAAAATAATACACATCATGCAAACGGGAGTATAAGACTTTATGGTGAAGAGAGAATTTTTTTTTTTTTTGCACAAGAGTCATTATGAAAAAGTTGAAATCTGTCATTTTTTCCCTGCATTTTCTGCAATGAGTTTGGAATAAAATGTGGAATAAGTTTACATATGGTAAAACGTAGCAAACAGAGTTGAGAGTACTACACTTCGGTGGCTGGAAAACATATTAAAAATGAGCTGATGATATGTTATGAACAAAGCCACAAGGGGTTGGGTTTTTTCCAAGAAAAACTTTCTTCTTTCTTTCAATATTCTTCAAAATATGTTCATACAGATTCTGAAGGACATAAGGGTGAGCAAATTATGAGAGAATATTCACGTTAGGCTGAACTAACGTTATTCCTTTACAGCAGACAGAGACTAAACCCAGACCAAACCTCATGACAGCAGGTCTGAAATACCAAACTCCGCTTAATAAACCCCAGACAAAACCAAAACAAATGCTCCCTAAACCAGAACACAACACACTGAGTGGTTTAAACAAACCGACCGCAGAGCACCAGCGTAACGCAACATCACAAAGCTGAGCATAACCAGAAAAAAATACACAGAATATGTATTTCCGTGACATTTCCAGGTCTGGAAATCCCAGTTTTAAAATTCACTGATATTTCTAGGTTTTCCATGACCACGGAAACACCGTGAGAGAGATGAAAAGGAATAGGGAAGAGATATATAGCCTCTGTGTAACGTAACGTTACTGGAAATAGAGAGATGAGCTGGAAGAACAAGGATGATAGAGAGAGGGGGATGGACAGATGGGTAAAGTATGAAGAAAGACAGAGAAAAGGTGGGCTGATAACGACTGAAGGATGAAGACAAGAGGAAACCGACGGCTGCATCTCTCACCATGTAGAGCGTGAACGGGAGGCAGAGCAGCAGCAGCCACAGGTAAAGGTGAAGTGCGTTCACGAAGGTGTTCTGGTGGGGGTCATAGTACCATCCTCCCGTTACCGACGCCCATACGCCCTGCCGCAGAATCTGGAGGGTCTGCGACCCCATATTTGCCCCCTATCCCCTCTCTATCCGTCTCGGAGCAGGAGGTACAGCGCTGGCCCGTCGAGCCCCGTCGCAGCCATCTTCTTCTCTGTGGTCCTCCAGCGCTGCGCTTCCCGTCCCATCGTGCTCTGCGCGCACCCGGTTGCTCGCGCAGAGAGTGGCGCTGTGCGTGCTACGGATGCGAGTAATTCTGCAGCGCCACCGCGCGAACAAAAACATCTGGGGCAATACTGTGATTTTTTTTTTAATTATTATTACACCCAGTATAAATTAAACCAATCCATCTCCAGGTCCACTTAGTCGTTTGCTTGGTACACGAAAAAAATGTTTTAGACATAGACTGTAGGTTTTGGAGCACTAAAAAAGAGCGCTGTTCACATTCACGCAGCAGCGCAAAAGATGCGCCACCCATCTGAACACAAGAGGGCGCTGCGCACTGTATCATCTCTATTTGTCACCCTGGACCACAAAACCAATCAATTCAGGGTCGTTTATTCTTTTAATTATTTTTGACGTATGGTATGTCAAGATAGGACAATATTTGGCGGAGATACAACTATTTGAAAACCGGGAATCTGAGGGTGCAATATTCAGAAATAAAAATTAGAAAATCACCTTTAATGTTGTCAAAAATGAATTTCTTAGCAATGCATATTACTAATCAAATATTAAGTTAACATATTTAAGGTAGGAAATATATAGTACAATATATCTTCATGGAACATGATATTGTTTACTTTATATCCTAATAATTTTTCGGTATAAAAGAAAAATCTATTATTTTTGACCCATGCAGTGTATTGATGGCTATTGCTACAAATACATCCATTCTACTAATGACTGGTTTTGTGGTCCAGAGTCACATTTGCAGACCACTTTCCAATCTACGTTAATCATTATGAAGTTATTGAATTACTAACAAAGGACATACCTAAACATTTTTGATCAGAAAAAGACTGTACAAGTTTTGAAAAACAGTGTATTTTTACTGTGATGGAATGGCATAATACTACAATAAAGCAACACTGAAACATAGAAAATGACATTAAGATGAAATACAGAGACATTTCAGCTCCCTTATTACAAAAACTATTAAATTATGAAGAAACTGCATTTATATACAATAACCGTAACAGCCAACCCTTGGTTAGCTGGTGCACAGAAATATCCACAGAAGTCCTGCAACATCAAAGTTGTTTGTGGCTGTCCAGCATGTGTGTCACTGCAGGCGTGCACGCTTCTCAGGAGGTGGTTTGTTGGGTGTAGATTGTGGAGCTGGCCGAGGTGGGCCAGGAGGGGCTGCAGGTTTCATCTCTCGCTCTTCTGGAGGCTTCACTGTCTCAACCGGCACTTCTGGTTCTTTCTTTACCTCCACTATGAACAGAGAGCGAGAGTTTATTCACTGAGTGCAGCATACTTCTAATGTATACAAAGCTTTTATTTTCTTCTGTATTAGTGATGAGAGCATTTAATCGGTTACATTTTCCAACTGATAGTTGGTCTTAAATCAAACCACATGTAAACAATACTATATTATGCTGCTTTTTCAAATATATGAATTACAGATGTTATTACACTCACATATTTTTAAATGCAAGTATGATGTAGAGACATCATTTTAAACAATAAATGCCTTGTCCATTGGGCATAATCTACACCATCTACAGCAAATCAGACTAATTTTCATCAGTAACGTGTGATAAGATGAGAGTGAGTCAAGTATTTGCATACCTGGGACAGGCTTCTCTCCTGGTTTGGGCTGAAATAAACATAAAATGAGGATTTAAATTGAATATTTTGCTCTAATAAAAACAACATTCGGAAACCTGTTTAGAGTATATTAGCAATACCTGATAGAAAGTTGGGGGAAATTTATTGCGCAGATCCAGTAGCAGTGTGTCAACTCTCTGCCTTTGGAACAAAGAACTCGGCTCCTCTTTCCGCTTAGATTTAGGCTTTACCCTTTCTATAAATAACACATGTACAACACTATTTTAGCACTTCTGACAGGTACAGTTGTATTTTTTGAGAGATGCTTCCTGCTGCTGCTGTGTGTGTGTGTGTGTGTGTGTTCTCACCTCTCTCCTCCTGGTCTTTAAAGTGCCACCAGTACCCTTTGGATGGGTGGTATCTGCAGAAAGACATTGCCTCATCAAATGCAGACTGAATCCCATGAACTGCTGAGAGCTAGGACACATCAAAACAAACTAAATTTAATTTTCAGAGAAATAAAAGACTTAAGAGAGATTATTATTCTAGGGTTATAAACCCACCACTCTGGAACTGATGACTGATCCTAGGTCAGGCGCTTGATACACCACTCCAGCTATGATATAGTAGTCAGCAAGAGGGATCACTTGCAGGAAGAGAGCAGCAAGGGAAACAGAGCATACAAAAAGATTTTAATTTTTTTTTTTCTGCAAAGAAATTTAATGTCAGCATGTAGAATGTAAAGTCAGCAAAATGGACAGCATTTATTATGATAAAGAACATTCCTGGGGCTTCATTTATAACCGTTACGTATGCACAAAAACAGCCCTGAAAGAGGCATACGCCACTTCCTGTGCAAACGGTGGGATTTAGAAAAACAAACTTGATGCAAAATTTTGCGCAAATGAGTTTTATAAATGAGGCCCGGTTTTTCAGAATTCAAAAATAGTATTGTAAAAAAAAAATACTACTACTATTACTAATAATAATAATTATAATATGTAATAATAAAATGTAACAACCTCTGAAACAACTTCTGTCACATAAAATTCTCTTGCAGTTCAATCTCTCAATATAAATGAACACAGAGTAACTGCAGAACAAGGGGGACAAAGATGTAATTTGTAAGCACAGCAGCCACACAGATCAAAACTGGTTGCATTAGTGATTAGTAGAAGCTATTAATCTATTAAATGTTAAAAATGCCTAAGGCATTACTTTTGTAATACCACTTCCCTGTAAAATAAATGTAAATGAAAAAATAATGTAAATTCAAAGCAAAATGATTATTGTTTTTATAGTAAAATATATTTAGGTAACCTGAGAGTTTTAACGCCAGTATGCAAAACACAAAGTCTTTAAGCAAAACACATATAGAATGAGTTTTCAAATATACTGCAACAACATCCTATGTTTAAAATGTTTTGAAATTGTATCACTGTCCTTTTTGTTATTCTGGTGCACATTAAAAGCAAAATTAAGAGCTTGAACCTTTACAGTGTCCATCCTAAACAGAACAAAAATATATACATTGATTTGTACCAGGACTTTAAAAAGGACTCAAAAATGTTTAGTATAAGAGAGTGTCTCAGTCCACATCACATTGACACTGAAGATTTAGAAAGATAAATCAGTTAAATATAATACATTTATCATCATCATCAACCCTAACAACAACAACAAGATGTACTCGTTAAATAGTTTTGTAACTGTATCAAACAAACATTGTCATTTTCCACATTGTCAGCAAGTATTATTTTACTATACTTGGCCTGGATTACAACTGTCAACATTGCAACTGATACAAAAATAAAAAAAACATCATCTGAAAATACACTGCATACACCAAGCTAACAATATTCTTAAATTACGTATTAAAAGCAAAAATGCCAACACAGAAAGAAGAATCTGACCAGCACAGGATAAACTGCACAGCAGCGGAGAAACTCACCTTGTGTTGGTGACTGTCTCTGCTGTTTTCTGATGATGTACAGAATCGGCTCCTGAGCATGAAGCAAAATATATTCCACACCCACCATCTGACTACACAGATACAAAACACAATTAGACACAAACAACACAGCTCTACCTGTTTTAATTAAATAGGAAATAGAACAATCAGTAGTGGCAGTAAAATAAACACACTTTAATGTATAATACATGCATAACAAAACATAACCGACATGACTAAGAGTTTACCATGTATAACACCGTTTTAATGACATAGTGCAGTTCTTACTTGAGGTGATCCAAGGTTAATCTCTGCATTTTGACCACCTCGTTGTTGCAGGTGCGATCATAGAAGGGGTTGCTCCTCTCGGAGAAATACTCCAGTACATTGCTGGGGTTCAGGATGGGCACCCAGCCACTGTCCACCCACGAGATGCCCAGCAAATTTTCTGATAAAAACAAAACAAAAAAATAATACATGAATGAGAATATTTACGTCAAGGAAAATAAAAACAATAAAATATATCGGAGAAATTTCAGCTTATACTGCGCGCCTCCAACAACAAACTAAAGCGAAAATGCTAAAGAGCAGACTGGTTATGTTTGCCAGAGAAAGACAGCATTCTGTTAAACTATTTTACATTTCGTACACGGCATTCCATTGATGGCAAATGGGATTTCTTAGGAATAAATTTGTCAAATAAAATAAACTATCTGTTAATTATTTCGAGAAACCAACAAACTACCTCTTAAATCCACCGACGCCATCTTCGCACTCTGACGCAGGCTGATGACACAAAAATTGTCGCCGCTCTATGACACTTCCTTTTAATTACTCTATTGTAGTCAAAAGAAACCCTTAAAACGACCAAACACACACACACACACAAACAGTTTACAATTCGAGAATTTGCAATTGTGAAAGTATGATTTGCCCAAAGTCAAAATGCCCAAATATAATGTTTCTTATTTGTATAGAAATTTCTGGCAGGATGTTGTCTTTCAAGTGTCACTAATGTTGATATTTTGCATTTTGTATTGTCTTGTATGTTCTTATTTTCAGCAATAAAAAAACAAAACAATAAAAGGTAAAAATAAATAAATAAATGAATAAATAAATAAATCAAAATTATGAATTAAAATGCCTTTCTATTTCGTTTCATGGTTAAAATTCAGTGCTGAAAATGCTTGCTGCTCCTTATGAAATACCTATACTGAGGAACATCTGATTTTTGTGTGTGCTTTATTCTTTCTTTTGCTTTTTAGTTTAATTTATCAATCAATACTTGTTTGATTTGCTGCTAAAACATAGTTTGCTTATAAATTATTGAAGCAAATCCTATTTAATAAGCTGTATTATTATATCTCCATTGTGCAGAACATTAAATCATACATCATGGGATAGTTTATTTAATAATGTTTGTAATACACACACACATTTGATATATATTATACATACATGTATACATGCATAAAATAGGCAAATTCTTATGACACTTAACATCAAGGTTATGTTATGCAAGTAAGCAAGTAGCCCTTGAGATCTCACTAAGATCAATCTTAGATCAGTCTTGCTATGTTTACAAGTGTTCAATCATACACTCACAATGATGCACAACATTTTAGATTTTAAAGGGGTTCAGTTAAGACAAAAATAATTGAATTCTTAATAATAAAGGCTATTTTCAACATGGCCACGAAAGCAAGAATTAGGCAAGATGCCTCTGGACATAATTAAAACTATATTGGCTGGAACATTGTCACTACAGAAGAATTCATCAGATGGGACAAATACCCAAAAGACTCCCTGCAGGCAGAATTCTTCCAGAATATCCTATGAGTGTAGTGCAGCAGAAAACACCATAATGCCTGCAGAGCAAAAACAGGATTAAACCCATAAAAATTCCAGAAAAGGTCTATTACATTCCACATATACATGAGCCACAGTCATACGCCACAACACCCAAAAATAAAAATTCTGTCAATAATTACTCACCCTCATGTTGTTCAAAACCACTGATGCCACAGGCTATTTTAATTATGTCCTTACTATGTTTCTGTGCCTGGGAACATTTCAGTTGCACTCCTGTCTATGAAAGGGTCAGAGAGCTCTTAGACTTAATCAAAAAATATCTTATTTGTGTAATTAATATATTTTTTTTTTGGGGGGGGGGGGGGGTGAACTATCCCTTCCACCTATCAAGAGATGGCAATATAGTACCCTCAGCAAGTTGGTTTTAGTCAAAGTCGAGTGTTATTTACACATTGCAAACCAAATGTAAGAAAGATCACAAAATACAATTACTTCAAAATAAATAAATACATCCAATAAAAACAAGGTGAAAACAACACCTGATCTGAGACCTGACTTTAACAGCAATTTCCTAGTTTGGAAAAGTAATAACTCTGTCTGTGCCTCAACATTTCCATATATAAATATATATATATATATATATATATATATATATATATATATATATATATATATATATATATATATATACACACACACACACATATATATATATATATATATATATATATATATATATATATTTTTTTTTTTTTTTTTTTTTTTTTTTTTTAAACATCAGAGAGTAGAAGAAAAATACTGGACAAGACAACAAGAAATAAAGGAAGAGAGGAAAAAAGAAAGAAAGAAAGAATATAAAGAAAGATAGCACTTGTTTTTCTCAGACAGATCGAACTCTACTAGTTTATGAGCATATGACATTCACATGTGTTTGAGAGTATAAAAATAACAGACTGAGCAAGCCAGAACTCCCCACCCGGCACGATTTACCGCAATCACGACACACCCAGACACAACAACCGTACCAGCCACCCGCGTACATCACACAAACGCACACACACACACACACACACACACACACACACACACACACACACACACACACACACACACACCTGTGGGACAAACATGACGTTTCCCAAAGTGATTCATTCCATTACGCAGATTTTAACAATATTACTTCTAAATTAAATTAATGTGGGTTGACAATAACTTTGTTGTGAGCATAATGAAAGAGAGAAGTACAGATCTTCTGAATAAAGGGAAGATCAAAGTAAGAGAATGAAACTGTAAACAGCTGTTTTCAGTGTCCAACAGCAGCTGGTATCTGTTCTGTGTTATGGGGACAGAAATCACGTTACACGAAATCATCGTTTGAGCACGTAAAATGCGTTTGTTAACGGCTGAGTTGTGCTCAGCTGGATTTCAATGGAAACGAGAGCTCGCGCAGGGGGGCTGACAGACCGGTTATCGCGCTCCATCCGTGATGACCGCATTTCTTAAGGGCAGCGCGAGCTGTGGCTTCATGCGCACGCTCGCTCACTCCCCTCGAGTCATTTGGTGAGAGCAGGACGTGCAGATCCCTGACCTTTCCCTAGACTGCTGAAAAAAAGAGAGAGGCGGCGAAAAAGAGGAAAAATTCACAGTATTGTGTGTGTGAATCATCCGGGAATCCATCTTTAAATCAGAACCGTGAAGACGCGAGCATGTGAACGCGCAAAGAGGCAACGAACGAACCTCGGAAACGTGAATTTTAGAGAATTATCGAATCGGTGGGATGAACGTGGAGCAGGGCAGGTTTGAAGGAATGATACGCAAGGGAAACGGCACGATGAGCGTCATGAGCGGCAGCGCGAACTCCACCATCACGCAGCCTCCCGGTGGACGGAGCCGTGGAGACTCGCGCTACCCGCAGTACGCGGCCCACCAGAGCGGTACGATGATGGTGAAACCCCAGAACGAGCCGGCGGACTTGGTCAAACGAGCCCTGGACTTCAAGACGCAAGGCACGCAGTGCTACAAGGATAAAAAATACCGCGAGGCCATCGGCAAGTACCACCGCGCGCTGCTGGAAATGAAGGGTCTGTGTCGCGTGCTGGGGGACCCTGACACCAGCAAGTCTCCCTCTACCGTCCTGACCAGCATCAGCAAGTCCAGCCTGACAGACGAGCAGAAAGGCGCGGTGGAGAATGCGGAGCTGGAGTGCTACAACAGCCTGGCAGGTGAAAACACACATCATGTTTCTCCACTTTGACTAGAGGATTTTCAGTGCACTTAGGTCACTCTGTTTTCTATGTATGCCACCTGTTAAGACTGAATGCAAGACAAGCAGACCATAATATTAAAATTAGTGCTAGCTTTCAGCGGCAAACTGCTAGATTTGGTTTCTCCGACCCTGAGTATGCCTTGAAAGAAATTAATCTGCGAGTGAATGTCTTCAATTCTGCATGTATAATGACGTCATGATCTGTCTTGATTACAGGTCTTGTTCTTACGTTTGATTATTAAACTGCAGAAAACATGATTAAGTATCATAAACAAGAATCATCAATTTTGCATTGGTGCCATTCGTTCTGTCTGTGTTTGCATGTAGCATGTCTGTTGCAGATGGAGCTAGTGAATTATGAACGGGTGAAAGAGTACTGTCTGAAGGTTTTGAGAAAGGAGGGTGAGAATTTTAAAGCCCTGTATCGCTCTGGTGTGGCGTATTATCATCTGGGAGACTTCAACAAAGCCCTGCACTACCTGAAGGAGTCACACAAACAGCAGCCCACAGGTCAGTTGGATCAAACTCTCACACACTACACTAAGGTTCGTGGACCTCGTAAGTCTGGCTCAGATCTCACTGCACAACCACGGAAAGAAGTGAGAGTGCAACACCAAATGTTAACTTTTCCAGTGGCCTTGGTTCCATTATTCATTTCCTATCCATTTAGGTACTGTACCTTTAGAAATGTTAGCGTTGGAACATAACGACGCTCTGAAATGAACCACAACACTGCAACATTTTATTTGTTAGAAATATGATATATTGTTGAGAATTGCAAAGTTGATAAAGAGTGAGTTGCTCTTAAATGACATTACAATGCAGATGAAGTAATTATATTAAATTTGCAACAATGGAAACCAATGAGGTCATTTTACAACAAACATCTCAAAGAACAAGTGAAAAAGATTTTAGAAAATGCTAGTGTAGTCTGAATCACTTGCCAGTAGGATGATAATATACTGTATTATGTGTAAATCATCTTCTTTTATACTCTATACTAATTCGCAAAACACTATCTCAGCATTTAAGGGCTTCATTTGAGCTCTTACTCAAGTCTTATGAGTTCAGGTGCAAGTACAAGAAGCAGCTTCTGAACCCAAAACACCTGATCTTCAGGACAACAGTGATTGTGCTGATAAATTAATAATAAATAACCACAAAACCGAAAAGATTTTTCTTTCATTACACTTCCTAGCCATGTTTTCTCAGTTAAAACAGTTGTTTCCTGTTTGTCTATGCATGTGGAACAGACACAAACGTCATCCGCTACATCCAGCTCACGGAAATGAAGATTCGACGAAATGCCCAGAGAGAGAAATCAGAAGTTCCATAAAAACAGCAGCTCCCACTCGAATAGCTTTCCACTGCGGACACCCCACACTTCCCTCGTCGCACTCTCTGTGGATGAGGTTCGGCATTTCACGGAAGACTTTATTCCAGTGCGGGTCAACACACTTGCCTCAGTCCTGTCAGAAACAATCTTCTGGCTCAGAATGAAGAGCTGAATCAGGTGTGCTGTGTCCTGCAGTAGACTGTGGAGACCAGGGATGGAGTCTACCAGGGATCTCAAAGGCATTTATTATGCTTTTTGAAGTACAGTAATGCTGTCAAAATGTTTGCTTTTATTCTTCGGTTATATTTAAGCTAAAAGCTAACAGATGTAGGTCTCTAAAAGCAGTCGTGGTCTGAAGTTGTGCTCCACAGCACACCCTCAGATCATTATGTGGCTGGTGAAGCATAGTTTACATATTCCTACAGCTTTTTCATTTGCATATTGTTTCCAGATCATGACAAATATGTTTTTATTAGAGATTCTGAATCAGTTTTGCTAGAAACACATGCAGCTCATTCATTTGAAGTGTAGTCAAGTGTCACTACCAGTGAAACGATGCCAATCATATACTACTATATAACCTACTCTTCACTTGACACCCACATTCAAATCGCAGTGGGAAAGATCTCACACATACACACAGAGTGGGCTTAGGTGTACACACACACACACACACACAGTGGATATGAGTGTAAGCATGTGAATCAATCACAGTCTGACACGCATACAAAAGCATGTAGGAAAAATAAAACTGTGGTCATTGTTATACATAGGAGAGTGTGTTTTTTTCTGTCCATGCTGAGTTGATTTATCTCTGATTCTTACTGATGGTGAGGAGTGAAGATGTTAGTTTGATGATAATCTTTTAATTTTGAAAGACAAGGGATTTTATCTTTCACTGTACTCAACTGCTTATTATGGGTTTTACTTGCAGCTAAACAGCAGGTAAAACAAAACTGTCCAATTCTGTGCTCCATTCTGGTTGCTATGGTGAGGTTGCATAGAAATCTTTCTTGGGGACAGATGGGAAATCTGTCCTAGTCATGCTGTGTGTGTAACATAAGAATGAAATTTAATTCAATTGCAAATATTCAGTTTTTCTTAAATTTGCCAAATAAAATAAAATTGGGTTGTATTACTACAAAACAATAATTTCACATTTAATAAATCCCTTATATATATTAATTTATTCAAATATAAATAATATTTTAATAAGCCAATATTTAAATAAAATGGTGAAAAGGATGGGTAAAAGTTTATCAAATGGCTAATCACAGTACATAAAAGGAACACTCTTCTTTTGAAAATTGGCTAATTTTAAGTTTTACCACTTTTTATCCATTCAGCCGATCTCTGGTTCTGGCGGTAGCACTTTAGCTTAGCTTAGCATAGATCATTGAATCTGATTAGAACATTAACATCTTGCTCAAAAGAGTTTTTATATTTTTCCTATTTAAAACTTGGGTGAATACATTGTGTATTAAGACTGACGGAAAATGAAAAGTATAGAATGGAAAAGTCTGGTCTACATAAATGATAAAGTAGAGATTTCTGGCTCAGTGCAGGACCAAAAAAAATAAAATAAAAACACCTTTTCCAGAAAACCTTTAAAATACAAAATTCAAATCTACTGATGCATATAAATAAAGTCATAAAACAAACACTTACATTCTTTTTCTTTCTACTAGTTTGAAACAAGATGTTGTGGAAGCAAAATTGATCAGTGCATGAAAAAATAATGGGTCTGTCTTTTCTTAATGCTTATATTAATAGAGATGAAATAGAGCATGCATTTTGAAAATGGCAGTCAAGTCTCATTTACTTGCTGTGAGGATGATAATATGTGAAAATTATTTTCTGGAATGTATTCTATCCTAAGACAGTCAGTCACAAAACACCACATCTCAGCATTTCAGGGCTTTAATTGAGCTCTTACACAAGTCTAATGTGCTCGGGTGCAAGTACAAGTTTCATAGCAGCAGCTTCTGAACCCAAAACACCTGCTCTTCAGGACAACAGTGATTGTGCTGATAAATGATTGCAGATGCTCCTGATGATGGCTACACATTCCTTTAAGCCATAAAAAAAGACCATTGTTCGACATACAGATGGAATGAAATGAGAGTTCCGAAATCCCCAGCCAAATTTTCTTGCCAGATTTCAGGACTCTGCATTCTACTGCAAGTTCATTTTGCTGTT
Organism: Carassius auratus; assembly: GCF_003368295.1. Lineage (NCBI taxonomy): Eukaryota > Metazoa > Chordata > Actinopteri > Cypriniformes > Cyprinidae > Carassius > Carassius auratus. The sequence continues at coordinate 6,086,446 of NC_039280.1, forward strand.
TGCTTGAAAAATAATGTTCAAAATCTGGTTTCAGGTGACAGAAAGGGGAAGACAGACACAAACAGTTGTTTTGGCTCTAAATGTTTTGTCTCTAGATGGCCTCTTCAGTGTAGAGATGAAAGATTGGATTGAGACGGAGGACAACACTGCTGTAAACATGCAAAAGAATGTTCACCTTGAATGTCTGAACATATTCAGACCTGTTTGTCTTCTTCAATTTTATCTTAACAAAAATGTGAAGAATATAAAAATAATTTAAATAACCAAAAAATTGCAAAACAAATTCAACATGCATTCTCAAAAATCTCCAACAAAAGTCAATGTACATACACCTTGGAATCCATCAGTTACACTGAACTGCATGCATAACACACACACACATTCACACATACTGCACATGCACAAACACCGGAAGACTGCAATAATGTACCTGACTATTGTATAGCTGAAAATGTAGAGCCAATAAATTTAAACTTTTCTCTTTAAGACGTTTCCCCCTGTTTAATACTGATGGTTTGGATAGTGAAAAGGTCACTAAACAAGCATATTATTTGTGATAGACTATGTGCTGCATGCTACAGTGAAAACCACAGAACAATCAGTGATCTCAAACGGTCTAAATATGAGAAGTATGACAGAACGATACATTCATGAGACCGGGAAAAGCACTTCTAAAGTTGTACAATCTGATTAATGTAATGAAAATAAAACCTGAAGTCTCCAATGAGTAGCAGAAATAAACCATCCACCATAAACCAGGTTCCCCAGTTAATCCGGTGCTATGTTCAGAGAGCTAAATCTACTATAAACATGCAGACATGTGTACAGTACATACAGAGAGGAAGTCAATACAGCGCAGCAGGACAGCTGAGATAATACACTCAATATGAATAAAAAAAGAAGTTTGTGTCCTGATAAAATGTCTTTTAAGATCTCAGGTGCAGACCCTGTACTTTTCTAAAGCACTCAGAAATCAGCCCGGCCATTAAAGAAGCATCTGGATTGTATTTTTATTTGATAGCTTATAATGCCTGGTGGTAAATAGTAGAGTTTACTGAAGAAGAGCTTATGAAAATGCACTGTTAGACCCCACACTGCAATAAACGATATTCTTTCTTAGTTTTTTTTTTTTGTCTTGTTTTCCATTAGAAGCATTCTTAAATCAAGATACAATTACTTTGAGAAGAAAATTATATTAAAAAATTCTGAATATATAACAAAATTAATGAATGTATGCTTAAAATGAGAAAACCCCCTTGAAATATGAGTTTCAAAATCATTATGATAGTACATTAACTTAAGTTTAGAGAGAGGGAACTCAATTCAGAGAAAATGATAAATTGCATTATGGCAACAACAAAAGTAGGTGTATAGCTGCACCGTATAGTGAACTCCACCCACTTAACTGTAGGGGGCTTCAAAGTCGCAAAAATACACAAAACTACATACAGTTGCTTTAAATTGGACAAATAATTTTTTTAAGCATTAAGTCACATCTTTTTTTTTTTTAAGAAAACAGGACTTTTGATTCAGTCATTTTGATTTTCAAGGAAATGAATCTTGATTTAAGAAGAAAAACATTGCAAAATACAAAAGGAAGAAAATGAGGAGTGTATATATGTGTTGAAAATCTGTAATATTGAATTGGATATAGTGAAGATCATAACTGCATCTGGATTATGCAAAAACCAAGCACATTTGGTTTATGCTGGGTAATTAATCCTTATCACTAAAAACAGTTCTTAATATTGTGAATACATATACTGAAAGAAAAGAAAACTTTCAAACCAGACCAAGCTGGTCTTTGTTGGTCTTCTAGTCCAGTCAAGTTGGTCTGATGACTGGTTTAAGAGGGGGTTTTGGGCACTTGGGCGACCACCCAGCTAGCTTGACCAGGCTTAAACCAGCTTAAACCTTAAGTTTGCTAAAATAAGCTAACTATATTACTCTGGTTTAAGCAGTTTTTTCCTCCAGGGTATCTAGAAATCCCCTTGCATTGACTTTATAGTCTAAGTGCTACATCTGAAACCAAGTGGGTCTACATTTGTGAAGGTGAAATCAGGAGCAAAACCCTGGTCGCACTCTGTAAGGTGAGTCTCTGGAATCTGACGACAGAGGTCGTGTCCCATCCCTGTGTTGTCCTTCATCCTGTTGGTCCAAAAGGCTGTCATTTACCCAAGGGGAACAGGGGGTTGGTTGTTCCATTGGAGTGGGCAAGACAGCCACACCTCCTCCAAACTCCACAGTGGATGGGGTTTCAGTGCTGGATGTGTGGGCGGGAGATTCACCCCACTGGGATCCACAGCGAGCTCGTGGACAGGGGCGGGGCCTAGCCAGGAAGTCCAGAGTGTTGGGACGCTCAGGTTGGAAGCGCCGACGTGGCGTAGGTGGGAAGATGAGATTTGGATCAGGAAGACGGGGCACCTCTGAGGGGTCTTCACTCAAAGTCCTCGGAGTCACTGCACACACAGCAATACAAAAGGCACAAAATTAAACCAAATTACATCTACAAACCGAAGCGGTTTCTGTGAAAAGAATTCAAATTGTGTTAACTGAGGGATCAATGACGTATCAAGAAAAGGAATATTTTAAATAGGTTGGAAATAGCTAGTTTAAAAAATGTACCAAGTTCTCTCTACATGTACTCTTTGTTGGTTTTTATGTAGTTTTACAACTTTTATACCATTTTTGAGAAAGGTTTCAATTTAATTACATAATGTAGTTGACTTATCAAATAAAAAGTTATATATGTTTTCTACACAACTTAAAAACAAGTTATTATATAACATTAAAACATTATTTTATTGAGGCTTTATTATTATTATATCAGGACAGTATTACCATATTTTTTAATAAATAGATCAGGACAAAAATATAAGCATCCTGTCATTGACCCAGAGGTTTGCATGAGTTTCTAACCTGTTGTTTTGGAGGGTGTGGTAGGGGCAGGATTGTGGTTGTTATGGGCAGAAGGGGACCCCATCTTTATTGCACCATCTGAAGGTGTACGATGAAGCCTGCAGGCAGCACTAGGTGCAGAGGGCACGTGTGTGGGCGTCAGAGACTGTCGAGGGTGCCGTTTAAAGCTCTCCAGGTGGGTGTTGACCAGTGGGTTCAGAGGAGTTGGAGTCTGTCTAGCGGGTGTAGGTGGGCGTAGCACAAGCAGCTCTTCACTGTCGGAGCGCAGAAGAGATCGGGTTGAGTTACAATCAGACACAGATGAAAGAGACAGGAGTGTGAGGGACGTGGGCAGAGGGGGAGGGCGACGGGGGCTTTCCCGTTTGAAGAGTTTGCGTGTGGGTGGGCTGGCTCCACGACATGGACCCCCGCTACGGTGAAACAGCCCTTCCCAACGCGGACGTACAATCTCTTCCACACGCACCAGGTCCAATAGATTTTGACCTAAACCCACAGCAGCCAGAGCCGCCCCGCAGCCCAGCAATACCAGTTCTGATTTACGGCCTCCACTGGGGCTCCGCCGCGTATAACTGGGGGAAACATCAGAAGCCATTCCAGTCGTACCGCACTCAATGCCGTAACTGTCCATAGTGGATCCATCCCTGTGGAACGGGATGCAGAGGTATGATTGGCTAGGGGAGTCAGCTGACTCCGATGGGAAGCAGCAGTCCTCATTTTCTACAGAGAGAGAGAGAAAGAGACAGGTGGGGGAGAAAGATTTCTCAAAGTTGCACCATAACCAGCCTTCACATCTTGACAGTTGCAGGATTAAGCTTTTATTTTGTTTTATTTATTTATGATTTTTTAAATTCTTTGTTGCTAATATCATAATGTAAAAAAATCTGTACAGATGAGCTTAAACTGGTCTGTTGCAGAAATGTCAAAATAAGGAAAATGTATCATCAGCATGATGCAATGATGCCAATACAATGTCAGTATCACAAATTTTATGACATTTAAAGTATCCACAAAGGAGTGCATGGCCGTGTGACACAGAGTTGGGCAAAAATTGGAATTTGGCCATGAACCACAGGATGAAGAATTGTAATTTGTACTGAAACTACTGAAAGAGATGAATTTAATGAATTTAAGTAAAAAAGTAATTAAAGAGTCACACAACAGAAAATTTTAATTATTCCAACTCAAGTTTTACAATGACTAATTCTGGTTAATTTTTGGCTATTTACTCTTCGATAGACAGAATTTATTTACACTATTAAGAATTTATTTATTTACAGATTTTACTTGCCATACAGCAGGGTTATTCAAATCTTGCCCTGGAGGGTCAGTGCAGTGCAGAGTTTAGCTCCAACCCTTATCAAACCCACCTACTTGTGATTTTCTAATGATCCCAAAGACATTGATTAACTGGTTTAATTATGGTTGGAGCTAAACTCTGCAGTGCACTGCATTTGAATAACTCTGCCATACAGCATCACAAAATATCTCTACACTAAATGAATCTTTACACTTAAAAAAAATTGTAAAATTAAATGACGGCATCATAATAGTTAATATCTGAATATTATTTTTCTGGGAAAAAAAACGTGTGTATGATAACGTTTTTTGTGTATTCATTAAATAGTAAAATATTACTAGAATAAAAAATGCAGCAGTTTTTTTTAGCAAATTTGCTATTGATTGTAAGAAAGGGACAGAGTTTGAGCATACAAAATGACTGGAGATGTCCAGCATATATCACTAAAGAGAAATCTGTTGTATCACCACAAGATCCAGTGATGACATAGGACTGCAAAAAGATTAATCGTGTTTAATTGATTCAAATTAAAAGTTTATGTTTACAGAATATATGTGTGTGTGCTGTATATATATATTATATATATATATATATATATATATATATATATATATATATATATATATATATATATATATATATATATAAATACACATACACACACACATACATGTATACACTGTATTACGAAAACATATTAGTATATATAACAATGTATGTAAATATAATATTATATTTATTATATTATATTTATTTATTGTTTACATACAATACATACAAACATTGTTTAAAATATATACATATATGTGTGTGTATTTTTATATACATGATAAATATACACATATATTATGTAAACATAAACTTTTATTTTGAATTGATTAATCATGATTAATAGTTTCACTACCCCAACTTTGATAAAAAAAATTACAAGCTTACATAAACTGTCAAAAATGTACACGGTTATGGATGATTCTTTCACAATAAGATGACCAAGATGAATTTAGAAAACTGATACAGTGAATGTCCACTCCATGTCGACTTTTGAAAATCACTTTCAATTCAGTTGAGTTTAGTGAGTGCATCACTATTATTGTGAATGCACCAAGGATGTAGTATCAGAATCAGAATCAGAATCAGAATGAGCTTTATTGCCAGGTATGTTTACACATACGAGGAATTTGTTTTCGTGACAGAAGCTCCGCAGTACAACAGAATGACAGCGACAGAACATAAAACACATAATAAAAGAATAAAAAATACAAATAAGTAGATAGTGAATGACAATATACAAATGACAATTGTAGGCAGGTATATTACAAAATGCAGTTATGTATGTACATGTATATTATGTGCAAAATTTAAGTGTATGCTAAGTATGTGTGTTAGATAAATAAAGTGTATGTGTATATAAATATAAAGTGTAGTGTGTTCGCCGTTATTATCAGCTGTTCATAAGATGGATTGCCTGAGGGAAGAAACTGGTCCTGTGTCTGGTTGTTCTAGTGCTCAGTGCTCTGTAGCGTCGACCAGATGGCAACAGTTCAAAGAGGGAGTGTGCTGGATGTGAGGGGTCCAGAGTGATTTTGACAGCCCTTTTTCTCACTCAATTAAGATGGGGAGATTCCAAATGGAAAACCTTCAGAATTGTCAATTAAGATGCCAAGCATCAAGTGTAATGTGTGTGTTACCAGTCTCTGCCAGGCTGCACACGCCAGGAACAGCGGGACTGTGTCTGGGGGAACGTCGCAGGTTTGGAGCACTGCAGGAACGCTGCCGACTGGCCTCTTTAGGAGTCCTCAAACTGAGTGAGGAACACATGCACGCAGAAGTTTGAGATTGTACAAATGTTTGATGAAGGTTTATGCATTGTTTAGAAACACACATACATGCACACCTCTCATCAGCGCTGTGCTCCCTTTGCGTTCTCCCTTTCTTGCGTGAAGTCTTCCTCTCCTCATCTTCATCATACTGGAATGCAGCATTACGACCCCAGGCTTGACATCCGACCCCTGGGGTCACTGTCAGCATAGGATATTCTACATTAGGGACCTGACTGTATACAGACCCAAACATTCACAATAATTTAAACAGAATCAATCAGATGCATAAACACGCTTACACTGGATCGCTCGGAGGCGTGGCAAAACAGGGGGGCTGTTTGGAGGGGTGGAGTTACTGCCCAGGAGGCTCCGCCTTCTGTCCAAAGAAGGAGAAGCTTGGACTGTAATCTTATGCTGGAAATCTGAAACACAAACATACTATTATATCAACAAAAATTCACATCATATACACTTGCATATAGACAATCCCACAATGCATTGTGAAAAACACCAAGGTAACAAGACAAAATGTGAGTTGAATCTTGCTTGCTGCACATGAGTAGTGCTGTTTATATGATGCATTTATTTAATACAATGAAAAACTAACCAGAAGGCAGGCTGATGCGGTTCCCGTCACGCAATTTAAGTCGACTGCGGCGGAACTTTCCATGACGGTTTTGAACTCGTGGTTTTTCCTGGTACAGTTGGTGAATGATGACATTAAGCTCTCGCTCCAGAATGTGAATTTCTCTCTCTGCCAGTTCCTGCTCCCGCCGCCGCAAAGCCTCTTCCTGACACTTCTGCTGTACAGCTGCACGACTCAGTTCCTCCTCCCAGGACCTCAACTCCTACAGCAAGAAACAGAACTTGATAGATTCATTCACATCCATTAAGGAGTTTAATGAGCAATATGTCATACTGATTTTGACACCACCACAGCAGTGAGTTTAACAAAGATTAAACTGCAGATAAAAAGTTCTGACTGCAATGTTCTGGTACTTTTTCTGGTTAATATGTTTCAAGTTGAAATGGAAGTTTATTTAACTTTTACTTAGCAAGTGAATTACTTTGGGGACAAATGAATTACTTTGGTGACAAATGTATATAAACTGCTTAAAGGTTTGAGGTCAGTAATAATTGTTTTGAAAAAAATTCATACTTTTATTCATTAAAGATGGATCATACATATATGACAATAAAGACATGTATAATGTTACAAAATATTTCTATCTCAAATGTTTTTTCTTTCTATGCATCAAAGAATCTTGAAAAATATGTAGCTGTTTCTACATATATATTAAGCAGCACAGGAATAAATAACATTTTTAAATATAATAAAGCAGAAAACTATTGTTTTCAAGTCGTTAAAATATTTGTAAAAAATATTTAATAAGTTTAATGTATTATTTAATGTATATATTAAGGCTTTGAGGCATAGGGTTTAGTTTTGGATTAATCAGTAGTATCTATGTATTTTATAGCTTTATGATAAAATGTGGGATGTTCTCATTTGGACAACTTTTGAAAGCAAGTAAACCTTCTCTTTGGCTCTGAGCTGATCAAACATCTCCTGAACCTCCAGCTTCCAGTCATCCTGCAGGGATTGGAAGGATTCTGCCAGCATTTCAAAGAAGCCTGACTCCTCGATAGCCGTCAGCTGGTCTAAAATACTGGTGAAGTGGGGTCTTGCATGAGGGTCAACATTCCAACAGTCTACAGCAGGTGAGAGAAACACACACCACAAACAGACGGTCAGATGGGGTGTGGGACTATGAGCCTTTTGATTAGTGAATCTATTTTCATTTCTATATTTTGTCTACGAACTCATTTAATTAGATAGAAAATTCAAACAAAAATTTACTGTATGACTTTTTTCCTCAGACGAACACAAAATTGAGAATGCTCTGATTTATCACCTTGCCTTCTATTTTACCACTTGTATTATTATAGAGGTTACCAGTCGATTATAAGGTAAAAACAGATTTTGGCACTTCATGTAGATAGGAATGTTAACAGTATGTCATTTAACATAAACTGTAACTCATACAGGCTTCCTGTAATACCAGGAACATTGTCACAGTATTTTTATATTAACCTTAATATCTAAATTACTTCTATTCAGTATTACTTTATTATTTTAATACATACTGTATATGTATTTCATATAGAATTTTATTTTATTTTTAAGCTGTAGTATATACAGGTATCTCAATACTAGAAACAATGTCCCAGGAATTTTATGATGAATTTCTGGCAACCACAGCTGCCAGTTTTTGATACTTGTTATGTTATTATTTGTCATTTTGTGGAGGGTGAGTAAATGATGGCAAGAATTTAGTAACACACAGTTCTTAAGTTAATAAGTTGCAGAAGAACTGCTGTTTATGAGATTCATGCCTTCCATCAGCCGGGCAAATGGCTCAGGACAGGTGGAGGGGATCGGCAGGGACAGTTTGTTCATGGCCACACCATAAGCTACCGCCAGTCCATCAATGCCACGAAATGGCACCTCTCCCGTCAACAGCTCCCACAGCAAAACACCATAACTGAGAGAAAGACACACACAGACAGAGAGTTTGAAGTTTAAACATGACTACTAACATAACAAGCTGTCAAGGACCAGCAGACTCCTATTGAACAGAAACACTATAAAATGTATGACAGCTACTGTGTTCCAAAGTAAACAAAAAAATCACTGTATTAACATTTCAAAGTGTCTCTTTGTAGTGTCATATTCTTTTAAATGTAAAATACATGCTTCAGTGGCCAACTAGGCAAAAAATGTTGCCTTGCTGACAGTCTGACAGAAACCTAACAGAAAAGAAGGAAAGACATCAGCAAATGTTGGGCACAAATCCTTCAAAAAACTATAAATTATAAATATTACTGTAGATTTCAAGCTCTTTTTACAATAGCAGTGAATCAAACGGAGTACAATCAACTGATTCTGCAGCCATACACATACACAAAACAAACACATCACACCTAGTTAATATAAGAACAACAAAGTATTCACAAAGATTTGATATTTTCTGAAGTTTTCTATTTTTAGCACTTTACTATCCATCCCTCCCCTTCTGTACTCTGTAATCAGGATTTGTGGTGGGGAGCAAAATTTAGACACTAATAGCTATGCACAGAACAGCATCAAACAACACACAGCCCAGCCTCAGAAACTGGGCTAATGACACTATTTGTTTGTTACCGTGGTAACCAGAACCTTCATTGGACACTGCCATCTGTGACCTATAGTTTGGCCAACAAAACTGTGCTGAAAAATGGCTGAGAAATTTTGTGCTACAACTGTATGATTTGATTTGTTCCCACCATTATGTATTGTGTATCCCATTGTGACATTAATTACTAAATGACTTCTGTTCAGTATAGTATTTAGTATGAATATTCTTTATATATATGGGCCTATATATATAAAGCTTTAATTTAGTACTCAATGTTGTTTAATTTAAATCGTCAAGGCAAGTTTTTCATCAAATATTTGTATATTATTTTATTTCAGAGCAGTTTCAATTACCAAATGTATTTTTAATAGTTTAGTTAACAGTAAGAAGACTTCTATAATTCTTAGATTAAGCAGATTACAGTAACTACAGACTAATCAAAACCTAAACCTATATATTTTTTTTTCATAATAAAGACATTGATATTAACAATATATGTTTTTGAAGAAGTCCCAAAAACAATTTCTGGAGAACATATTTGTATTTTTAATAAGGTTACGAGATGCTGAAGACTTGCCAAGATGGATGCCATGTGGAATGACTTGTCTTTGGCATAGCTAGGCCACAAACACACACAACTACACCCATTTCCTGGTGCCCACCTCCAAACATCACTGCCCTTGGAGAAGGTCGAGGAGCGGATGACCTCAGGGGCCATCCAGGCATATGTCCCCGCTGCGCTCATCTTCGTGGTTCGATGCCACTCTCGAGCCAAACCAAAATCTGTCACCTTCAGAGTCTTGTTGCTCAGATCGTCATTCTCCACACGTTCCAGAATCAAGACTATGGGTTGGAGATAACATCAATAATAAGGATTAAATTCACAATACAGAGGTTACTATGAATACAACAAAAAACTGAAATCTTCAGCATTTGACTGACAGGCAGCTTTAAGCAGTAAAGGAGCTGTCCACCAGAGTGGTGCTGAATTGGTCAACGCTTTCACTTTAAAAGTGTAAGTGAAAAAGTTTAAAAGTAACAACTTCACCAACTCTAAACCTAATTTGAACACAGTATGGCAGGAATGTAAAAGGTCATAAGTCAAATCCAGTGATGGTTGTTTGTATACTTCAATGTTATATTTACAGGACAAAAGCTTATTTATGTACATCACAGCTTGGCAGTAAGTTTCAATGTGTTTTTCTCTAAGTTTGTGTTGTTAAAGTTAGCTGACTTTGTTTTTCCACAACACAACCAATAAAGAGGTCCTATGTCTGTATGGTCCTATGCTAATCATATCTGAGTGGCCAATGAGAGCCCAGGACATGTTTTAGGTAGCCAATCAAGTGGCAGGGAGTGAAGGTGAATGCAAATCCTCTGTAATACGCTTTGGGTTTAGAGGATCCAATCAGACAAGTCAACTGCCAAACACAGGATTACAAACCACTTACATACTCAGAGAGCCAATACAGCAGCCAAGCCCTCCAGCTACAAAAATACACACAAAAACACACTTCTACAGTATGTACAATACTATACAATCCACTGACACAAACAACCATACACACATGAAAAAGAGCAGACTATGAAATCCCTGCATATTCCAAGGTTTTCAAACTGCTGGCCACAAAGGGGTGTTTGGAGAAAATATAAGAGAGAAAAGGTTGTCAAAGATATCATGTTAACTTCAGATATTAAGTATTTCTTTTCATGTTAACGATATTAGAGGGGGAAATTATTGGGAAAAATATTTTGTTAAATGCATTTTTTAAGGTTGTTAATGATATTATATTAACTCATATATATATATATATATATATATATATATATATATATATATATATATATATATATATATATATATATATATATATATATATATATATATAATAAAGTATAATACATATATTAGTGAAACAAAATTTGAATAAAATATTTAGCAAAATGAATTTTTCGCAGAATGAAGTTAAATTAAGATATGAAATATTTTTATAAAATAGTGTTTTATAAGATGTTTTAAGGTTGTCAAAGTTACCATGTTAATTTCAGAAATTAAATATCTGAATGTCTAAGAATTAAAAAATATTAATCACAAAAAATTTTGGGATTATTAGTCTTTCATTTTCCTTATGAAACACTTATTAAAAACTATTTATTTCATTTAGTTGACAGTCCTAGCAAATAATACTAAATTTGAACCAAATCTTTTTAAAGGTTTATACATCTAACATTACTCTAATAGTGGGCAGAAAATAAATTATATAGTGGGTAGAAAAAAGATTAACTGTCAAATTAATATATAAATACTTTAAAAAAATAAAATATAAATTATTTTATCCTATTAATTAATGATGGAACAAACAGGAAACAATATATATTTCCTTTATAATATGATGTTGATTATTTTCCACTAACAGTATAAATGTTTCTTTATACATGAAATTATATGGCTGCCATTATATTTTTAGGAAGAGAGGCCCTAGCAAGAGGGTTACAATTATTACTATTATTATTATTATTTTATGTATTGTTTTAGTTGTGTTTTTGTGATGTAATGTTGTGAGGACTATTTCATGCTGTTTGTGTGTTGAGCCTGAAGACAATTTTCTACCTCACTGGGGATAGACAATATTGTTTTTGAAATTGAAATTATTTGGGGTCCTTTGCATAAAGCTTTTAAAAACCCTTGACATAAGGTCTAATAATATTGACAGCTGTCTTACTGTTGCTGGACTTCAGGTCTCTGTGGATGACAGGTACAATGGCCTGACAGTGCAGGTACAGCATGGCTCTTGCAATCTGTACAGCCCAGTCCACCAGCGTGTGAGGAGGGATGCGTTTCCCAGCCAGGGCCCGGTTGAGCGGCCCGCCGCGGGCGTATTCCATCACCAGGCAGAGGTTGGGCTCCTGCAGACACACTCCCAGAAGGCCCATGATGTTGGGGTGTCTCAGCATGGCAAAGAGCTTGGCCTCTTGACGAACGCTCTCCAGCGTCTGTGACACATCCTCATCGGGGTCCTGTCGAGCAGCTTTCACTGCCACCTCCATCCCTTTCCAAATGGCACGGTAGACCTTTCCAAAACCTCCGACGCCGATCATTTCCTCCAGCGCCAGCTCACTGAAATCTATCTGAAGTACTGACAGGAAAGAGACAAAAACTATGCCACAGATGTACAGTATGCTGTTTACTTATTACTAAGTAATGTATTACAAGCAACAAATGTTTACTTAACTTTGTCTATATTATTTTAAACCATTAAAAGCTCATTTTTAAGCAGCCATTACTCCAGTCCTTAGTTTCACACGATCCTGTAGAAATCATTCTAATATGATGACCTATTGCAAAATGATTATTGGTGCTCATTTCTTGATAATGGTTCCTAATATTACCAGTGTTGAAAAAGTTTGGCTTAATATTTTTCTTTGATAAATAATAGCATTTATCTTAAAAAAAGAAATCTTCTGGAGCAAGATAAATGTCCTTGATTAATTTAACTTTGAAGAATTTATTGCATCCTTACTGAATATTAAATACCATACCTGTTTTATTCTTACCTACCACAAATCTTTGAATGGTAGTGTATCACAGTTTCCACAGTTATATTAAGCAGCAAAAAACTATTTAAAAATTGATAATAATAAGCAGCAAATCATCATATTAGAATGATTTCTGAAGGATCAAGTGAATCTAAAGACTAGAGTAATGATGCTGAAAATTCAGCTTTGCCAACACAAGAAAAAATACTATTTCATAATATTACTGTTTTTATAATATTTTTGATCAAATAAATGCTGCCTTTGGAGGGCTTAAGAGACATCTTTCAAAAACAATATACAAATCTTAATTATTCCAAACTTTTAATAGGTAGTGTATATGTTTTCCATCTTGGAATACATAGTGTGATCCATCATGTTTATTTAATAGACTAAATCAGAAAGGGGCTGAAAACTGAAATTTACATTGACATGAATAACAGCTTGATTGCCTGATAGATTCAGGCAAAAGAGACTGGCATTAATCTGCAGAAAGCAGATTCACATTGTGAGATATGTTCTTTAAAAATGATGGCTGATATAGGAGAAAATGGAAAGCAGCAAAACAAAGATGTGCGTGCGATCGACTCTCCCCAGCCGTCTGGATGACGGTGTGTCTGGGCCACTGTGTCTCTTATTAATATTGCAGTTGGCAAGAACCACATGATAAAAAGTAGGCCAGCAGCTATTCAGGAAAAGCAGACGACCACCAGCAACCCATGACATGTGACTGACAACATAAGGACACTCGTACGATAACAGAGAGCATGAGAGATGCAAAACATAGCAGATACGCTTCCTCATTATAAGCACACAGAATAACATGAGCAAATAAAGGACTACATATCAATAAATACACCTAATGCCTTAAAGTATGAGGAAAATGCCACCAATACAATGTTTTACGGAGTCTCATATGGAATATGAATCCAGATGAACCCCATTACCCAAAATCAGTGCCTGTTTGTGTCTTAATAGTAGCAAATCTTAATGTATAAATATATGTAAACAAATATTAATGTCAGATATACTGAAAAATGTCTCTGTCCATTCAGTGAAAGTCAATGGGGTCCAATGTTGCTTGACTTTCTTTTGTGTTCCACATACATAAAAGTAAGTAATTCAGGATTGGAGTAAATGAGGGTGAGCAAATGATGACAGAATTTCCTTTTCTTTTTTTCTTTTTAAGGCAAACTATTCCTTTAAGATTTTCTTTTGAGACATGGCAGCTGTTAGGCCTATTAGCTGGTAGACCTTCACTGACTACCTATATCAGCTGATTTTTGAAAAACTAGTGCTGGTCAACCAGCTGAAGACCATCTTGGAACAACCTGAACCCAGTTGTCTAAGCTTGTTTGCAGGTCTTAGTTAGTCTCCCAGTCTGATAAATTGGCTGGATTTTAAAAATTCAAATTTTGAAATGAGCTCTAGTTTAGCCATGCTGAAAGATCAGTACACTATCTTAGATTGGTTAATTTTTTTCCCCTCAAAAGAGAATGTGCAGCAAAAGCTGTGCTGATGTGTTTTTTGATCAGTGTGTGCAAAAACAACTAATCACAAAACATAATGCATGCCATCTTCTCAGTGAAGGCGGGTGTATGCATGCTTTATGCAGATAGATATATGGTTAACGTTACTCACAATGTAACTGAGGCACCGAATAGTCGCCATAGTCTTCCGGCGTGTCCCGAATCTTCTCCGAGATGCCATTACTGCTCACGTAGTTACTAGGGAAAATACCGACCCGGTCCTCGATCATACCTGTCCACCACCCCTCATCCCCGGACACCAGTGAGTCCTTGGATAACACCTCCACCCGATCCCCCTTCCGCAGACTGAGCTCATCCTCGGCGGTAGCTTCGTAGTCGAACACGGCGGTCCAGTAACCGGCTCCGGACGGGGTCGCCGCTGCCGCATGGCCAAACTCCGGCCGGGGCTCTGCGGCTTCATCGCTGTCTTTGCTGTCCGGGCCGCCGCTGCTGTTAAAGGAGAAACTGAAAGCATCCATGCTGCCGATCCATAAGGGCGGCCCGGCCCGGTTCAGCTCCTCACCTGCCGCAGAGCTCAAGACCAGGCGCAAAGCCGCAGCATAAGTAGCGATTAATCCGAGCTACCTCTAGCCTCAACGAGCTCCACACCCGCAGCCCGTTTCATAAGGGGCCGCCCGGCTCGTTAAATGATCTTTCAGTCCCGAACATAAGGCACTTTTTGCTTTAATTGGCTACAACATTGTCCCGCACCCATCATTGCTAGCGACACAGCGGCACTCACCCCCTCCCAGCTCATGATTCCAGTGGTTTAACGTGTTAACGAATTCCTGGTTGCTGCGTTTTGATTGGCGCAGTGGCGCATCAATCACGTTTCGCCTCTTTAAAAGACCCGCCCACTAAATCTCTTTCACAGCAAATGCCGGAGAATCCTTCAGCACCACGGGGCTGGACAGCGCACTACAGAATAAAAAGGTTGAGTTGAGCAGAAAGATCAATACATTTCTATTTAACACAGCAAATAGTCAGAATTACTCTGAGTAGCCTGTTTTAGCACATTTTTTTTCGAAAGGGACAAGATTATCATCTTATAAACCGAAACTGGGGTTAGTTGTCACACATTTACACCATTGAATAGCTCAAATACACATTTCTAAAATCTCAAACAGTTATTATTGCGTAGGAAAAACAATATAGCTGATTTAGGTAATATTGACCTTGTTACGCTATTAAAAAGCTTATTATTATAAAACAAAATAAAACATTTTATGAAATAATTTTGAAACCAAATTTTTAATTAAATTAGCAAAAATGTAAACCATACACAAAAAGTACAAATAACAGTTTTATCACATTTTATCAAATGTGTTTTGATATCAGGATAAATTTATGATATTAAAACACGTAACAAATTTCCCCACCCTTGACATACATGATAAATACAGTTTTTGCTAAGAAAGCTAGTATGTATTTAAAATTTACCTTAATCATATATTAATTACCCTCAGTTGTTTTACCCTACTGATATAGCAAAAATATGATTTTACATTTGGTAGTACTGTTGGTGACCATGTGACACAATCTGATTGAAATACTTTGACCAGATAACATTTATGACAACCGATACCAGAGGTTTTTCAAATATTTTATTTGTATTTTTCTGTTGACCAAAAGAATTTTAAATAAATAAATCAGTGGACATAAATCAATTAAATTAAGTTAAATTTCATGCATAATTCCCTGAAAATAAAAATAAAACATGATATTTTTTGTGAGAGAAGAGTAAAAAACAAAACAAAAAAGAAAGAAAACAACAATGGATGAACATATCCACCATCTGCTTCATCACCAGGCTGAAGAGGAGTGTGTTTGTGTGTGTGAGAGAGAGAGAGACTCAGACCCCTGATACAATTGTAAGACTTGTGTGACTTCAAGGTTATAGTGACATCATCTGAAATCTCTTTTAAGCCAGTTCACCTGCATCTAAACAGCTGGAAGTGTTAGCTGGCAGTAGTTCAACTGGTGGTTGCAGCTGACTTTCATGTTCAACCATAATACTACATGAAGACCAACCCGCATATTCATAACAACCCTCCCCAGTCAACAGCAGTGTTCAGTTAACTCAAGTGTGCATGTGTGAATGCATAGGTGTGTGTGATCTGACCCAGGCCGAGACATTAATAGCAATTCAAAGTCCTTAACACTCTACGTTTGAGCCCAACGCTGTTAACTGAGTCAGCCAAACTGGGTAATAAGGTTTATAAGAGTGCTACCTTTACCACAAACCATCTGAAAGATACACATGTGCACAGATGTGGTGAAGATCTACTGTAGCTGCCCTCTGACACCAGACACATTCAACAACACATCCTGGCAGAAAAGAAGCGGCACGCTGAAAGTCACTGAGTGTTCAAACTGAATACTGTGTAAATGCAATTTTTTTAACCTTTTTTTTTTTACATGCCTAATACTGGTGCACAGAACAGCCAATGAGGTGTGTGAGCTGCCTTGCTGTCTACTGCCTACACAGAGAACATCAGAAGTGAATGATTTGTAACGCTCTACATATAGGCAGCAAGTCAGTGTTTCATGTAAATTGTGCTCCTTGGGAGTCTCGACTCACAAATGTTTCAAAGAAGTTTGCTGTTATCATGCCTCTAAGCTAACAATGTGATTGCATAAAAATAGACAGCTTGTGTTTATGTGGCCAAAAATACAGTAAAGACAGTAGAATTGTTAAATATTATTAAAATTTACAATAACATTTCCTAATTTAATATATTTTAAAATTTCATTTATTTCTGTGATGGCAAAGTTGAATTTTCAGTCTTTAGTGTGACATGCTGCTTCAGAAATCATTCTAATATTCTGATTTGGTGCTCAAGAAACATTTCTTAATATCATCAATGTTGTAAACAGTTGTACAACTTAATATTTTTGTGGAAACCATAACAAATGTTTTCAGGATACAAATTTGAAGAACAGCATTTATTTTAAATCGAAATGTTTTGTAACATTATAAAGGATAAAACAATCCTTTTTGGATGATAAGAGATTCAACTTAAAGAATACAAGTAATGCTGCCTGAAATATGTCCAAAGTAAGGCATCTTAGAAAGCTGCATAATTAGTTGCATATATTAGAAGTATATGATGCTGTCTATGTAGGCAGTACATGCTCACAAAGTCATTGTGTGTGGATAAAGAAAGTGTCTGTTGTGTAGCTAAGCTAACACACACTCCTGCCTTTCTGCACAAAAACAAAAGTTAAAACACTAAAAACTCATTAACACGAGCCTGTATGAGTCATAGAGCACTGGTGAATGTTCAGTGCGAAATGTTGTGATTTCTGTGTGATTCTTGTACTGTAAAGCTAAAGCACATCGATTATGTACTGAGTAGCCACTGAGTAGGAAGCACAGAGCAGGCTGAAACGATGCCAGCAGTTACATATGCAATTTGGATGGAGAGATTTTCAGAGATTAAATGCGTTTTCAACTGCTCTCACTCAAAAGCAACACATACAAAGCTATACATGAATGTAAACATAAAAAAAATGAAACCTGTCTGTTGTAAATGCTGTGATCCCAACACTGTTGTCCTGAATACAACTGATTTGGCCTGTATTTGTAATGAGCAAACATAAAACACATCAACATACATACCAAAATGAATGTTGTTTTCCAAATGAATGTTGTTCAGTGCTTTGGCGCAATGTATTTTTGTTTAAAGCACTATATAAATAAAGGTGACATACACTCATGCACACAAAATGCAAGAGTTATACAAAAAAAAACAGAGGTGTAAAGGGGCTGTGGCCCCCCGGTGGCCCAGAGAACCACTGCAGCTTCTGGGTGGCAGTCTGAGGTTCTGCTCTTTGGTTCTGGGCTAAACTATTCTTTATGACATCACTTCCACAAATAATACAGAAACAACATCCACATCATTATTTTTCAGCTCACTACAGCAAAAACAGGCACGGAAATACTTCAGTAAAATAAATTAATGACCGCTTTAAAAAAAAATAATTAGCTCAAAAATGAGACCCTCCTGTTTCTTCACCAGAACAGATTTTTGAGAAATGTTTTCTTACATCACTTGCTCACCAATGGATCCACTGCAGTGAATGGGTGCCGTCAGAATGCGAGTTGATAAAAAAATAATCCAGCCTATTAATTAATATCTTGTGAAGAAAAAAAGATGCATGTTTGTAATTGTAAACAAATTCATCAAGGTGTTTTTAACTCCTATGCGACTGCTTTCTCAAGTGAAAAAAGTCATCTCTTTCGAATCAGATCAGAGATCAAGCACTGTTTACAAGCAAAAACAGTCCCAAACAGTTCCAAACAAATATGTTGGTGGATTTTGATGTGAGAGGATAACAGAGGATGGACTTTTTCACAGGAGGAAGCCTTGTTATAGATTATGGACTGGTATTTTGGACTAGTATAGAGTAAGACATTAATTGATGGACTGGAGTCATGTGGATTACAGTGATGTTTTTATCAGTTTCGACTTTCATTATATGACGGCACCCACTCACTGCAGAGGATCCATTGGTGAACTTGTGATGTGATGTTATATTTCCAATGAAGAAACAAACTCATCTTCATCTTGGATGGCCCGAGGGTGTGTAATTTTCAGCAAATGTTCAATTTTAGGTGAACTATTTATGCAGATTTGCCCAAAATTTCTCTACATCTCCCTGAAATGCAAAAAACTCTCCACACCATGTTAAACAAATCAGTTTTTACTGCACCATTCTCACTCTTTTCTGGACCGAAGGCCTGTAAACATTATGAACCACATTAAAGGCCCCAATAAAACCTATTTGGGATTCCCCACCGACATCACTGACACTTCAGACACTGTTTAGATGCGCACATAAGGAGCTCATGGTTAAATGGTCTCGTGACTCTATAAAGAGGGACTCTCTGGGGTGAAGTGGGGGTGGGAGATTTCTTTGGGGTGCTTTATGTTTGTTCAATGACACTGAAAGACTGAAATACAAACTGATAAAAAAACAATAACAACTGTAATAGCAGATGCGGTGCTCTCTCAGAAAATACACTAGTGATTCATTTTGATGAATGTTCAAATGCTAAAAGGCCTCATTTTTCCTCTGTATCATGGTTTTTGTTTTGCATTCTGTTCTCCCGCAACCCTCTGAAGCCTCTGATTCTCGAAATAGCAACACTTGGCAAGGAAATACACGGAAGTACACAAAAAATATGGAAGCAGATTATATCCATACAGGAATATCAGGGAGAAAATGCAGTGTTCAGCCATTGTTCATATTCATCTCTCTTCTCCGTTTGTCTACTCAGCGTTCTGTGTTTCCGAGCCACTCTCCCTAGCCGGGACTTTGGCCTGACGGTAAAAGCTTTAATATCTGTTTGTTCTTACCAAACTAAACGAGGGAAAATAAATAAATGATATCTTTATGGGTCCTTCAAATGTCACTCAATAACAGATTTCACGTAGTTATATATTTTCATTTTTTGTTGAAATATTATTTCCAATCCTGGAAGCAGATTTGAAAATAGTCCTTTGAGTCCTTTAAATCTTTTTGTTATTTTTTGTGTATTTTTTTTTCCCAAAATACTTCATTAGAAAAAAGTCGTTCTCAGCAGGTGTTGAGAAAAATATAGATTGTGAAAAGCTCAGACTCCAGGTTAAGACTGTCCCACCCCTCAGAGAGATGTTTCACACTCTTCATCTTCAGCGTGAGGGTATCTGTGGAACGAATGTCCTTTTTGTAGCCCCTGCTTAAAACCTCAGCGACCTTTCCGAATCAATCCTTAGCTCTTACTCTGTAATTTACGACTAGAAGAGGTTTCCTGGCATCAATCTCTCCTCATCTCCAACCCCCAACCCATCCCATCCCATCTGATCTCTTCAGAAGCCCTGTATATGACAGTAAGACTCAAGACTGGAGAAAAGGATGTAGAGAAACCAGAGACCGAAGAAAAAGAGTGTCGTGAAGATGCGCTGTGTGCGTGGACCGCCCAGCTCTCCACCGATGTGAGGCCTCCGCCGGTACAGCAGGACACCTACCGCCAGGAAGGCAAAGATGGTGAAAAGAGTGACCGAAAATGCCAGGGAACCTGCCTGCACCTCGAAAGGACGACCCTGCATGTGCCAGTAGATGGCAGCCACTGACCACGCAACACCGATTCCCAAAAAAACGTTCACAGCGTTGCTACCGGTCACGTTACCGATCGATGCGTCCGCGTAACTGTCCTGCACCGCTGCAACTTTACTGGCAAAGGTGTCTGAGGAGAAAAAGAGACATGTTGATGTGTATGCTATTATAAAATATGACCATCTATGATTAACAAGCATTAAAAGGATTCAAATCAGATTTCTATTGATTTTATGAGATAAAATTTATGTATTTATGTATGATAAAAACATACTGTAACTTTCCAAACTTCCTTCTAATCCAAAAAGTTTAGTTATTAAAACTAAACAGCAAAACTGATGTGTGGACCCTCACAATTATTTGATGTCAGACAGATCAACCTCATTAAATTTTATGATTGATTTTGGCAGAAACAACTTTATTGACTATAAGTGCACCATGAAAAAAAAACTGCACAACTATTGCTCCATAGTTTTGGGTATTTTATGTATTTGTTATGTTTTTGGAAGAAAAACATTGCCCTCACCAATTGATTTGATCAAAAATACATTAACATTGTGATATTTAATATGTAATATTAATAAAACTTTTAATAAACATATTTTTTATTACAAATTAAAATAACTGAATCTAATCTATTTTAATATATATAAACATGTAATATGTTAATGTAATGGAAAAGTTTAATCTTCAAAAGTCTTCTGTATCATGTGATCCTTCAGAAATCATTCTAGTATGTTAATTTGGTGCATATTAAATATTTCTTTGTTTTATTAATGTTGAAAACAGTTGTGCTGCTCAATATTTTTTTTGGAAACCATGATAGTTTTTTTCTCCAGGATTCCTTTGTTAAATAGAAACTTCAAGTGAAATCGTGTATTAAAAAAACAAAAAACAATCTATGATTTATTTAGCGAGAAACCACTTTATTAATTATAAGTAGAGATGAGAGAAAACACTATTCACTACTGTTCAAAAGTTTGGGGATGGTAAGATACCTTAATGTTTTTGGAAGACTTCTATTATACTCAAAAAGGCTGCATTTCTTTGATAAAAAATATTCTAATATTGTGAAATATTATAACAATTTAAAATAAGCGGTTTCACTTTTAATATATTTTCTAATGTAATTCATTTTTGTAATGACATTGCAGAATTTTGAGCAGCCATTACTCCAGAATTCAATGTCACATGATTCTTCTAAAATTATTTTAATGTGCTAATTTGGTGCTCAATAATCTTTTCTTTGTTTTAATAATGCTGAAATGTTAAACTGTCGAAAAGTTGTGTAAATGATATGACCCCTTTAAAATGGTACTTATAAAAATGTAGGAAAATAAAAGCATATGCAAACTCACCAGGGATGGATGTTCCCAGGGCTACAAACACCACAGCGGTGACTGAGTCCTTCAGGCCAATGGTGCAGCCGAAGTGACTGGCCAGATCACCGATCACAGCAGTCAATAGACCGATGATCACAATGGAAACAATGAAACACGCCCACCCGTTCCAATATTCCGTGGGCGGGACGCAGGCGAACAGAACCTTCCAGAACACAGTCAGGAAGTGCATGACATAGTCGAAACAAGATGGCAGACGTTCCTCTCCCCCCTCATCCTCGTCCTCATCTCCTGAGATAAAGACAGGATGACAGAAATAAAGAGCGAAAGCAAGAAAGAAAGAAAGGAAAGCAGAATGGGGGACAGGAAAAAAAAGAAAATGAAAAATGTTAGTATTGTCATGTCATCTTCCATACCTGACCAAAGCCATCTATTTGACACCATGGTGATTTAGGGGTCCTGTTGCCTTGGTAACACAGGCTGTTTGATAGTCACGGTAATTGAAGGCTACATACTGTGAGAGCATCGTTTTTATTTCAACACAGGTTCATAAAAGACTAATACGCGGGACATTTCCATTTTATTTTGGGGGGAAATCTGTAGGAAACAGCTGATAATACTACATTCTTATTCATATGTGAATAGATCAAATTAGGCAAAATGTTTGTAAGACAAAGGTTGCAGGATGAGGAGAAGCATGTAGGAGTTCTGTGGGCTCAGTTTTCATGTGGGCCGGGGAATGTGTCACAACAGTGTTAGAAATATTTGTGTGTGAGCAATATGAGCATGAGTGTATATTTATATAATAACTGACTTTTGTTGCTTTTAGTACATTTCTGTGAGTTTTGAGGTGATCTACACTACCGTTTAAATATTCGGGGTCGGTAGGATTTTTAAAGCTGCATTTATTTGATCAAGAATAAAGTAAACAGTAATATTGTGAGACATTATTACAATTCATAATAACGATTTGAATATATTTTAAAATGTCATTTATTCCTGTGACGGCAAATACATTTCCAGCATTATTACTTTAGTCTTCAGCGTCATGTGATCCTTCAGAAATCCTTCTAATATGCTGATTTGCTGCTCAAGAAACATATATTATTATTATCATATCCAAAACAGTTCCTTAGTTTGTTTTGTGGAAACTATGATTTATTTATTTTTTGATTAATAGAAAGTTCAAAAAGAACAGAATATATTTGAAATAGAGATAATTTGTAACATTATAAATGCCTTTATTTACCCTAAATCAGTTCAATACATACTTGGTGAATAAAACTACATTTAAAATTGTATCATTTAGCAGACACTTTTATCCAAAGCATCTTACAAATGAAGGTAACAGAAGCAATCAAAACAACAAAAGAGCAACCATATATAAGTTTTGTGTTAAGTCCCAGTTAGTCTAACGCAGTACATGTAGCAAGGTTTTTTATAGTGTATAAAAAGTTGAGAGAAAAGAGACAGAATAGATGTAACTAGTGTTAGAGTGTTATAAAGTTATTGTTTAAAAAAAAAAAAATTAAATAAAAAACAAGTAGATAGAATAGAAAAAGAAGAGAGAATGCTAGTGTAAGAGGGTCACGCTTTTGTTGTTGTTGTTTGTTTTTAATATAAAAAGAACAAGAAAACAAGTAGATAGAATAGAAAGAGGGAAAAAGAATAATTGCTGAATATGAGCGAACATTTGAACACAGTTTTCTTTTTGCACTTTTAGTTCAGTGTTGTTTATTGTTGGTAATCACCTGCACTGACAGTTATGGCCTCCATGAATTGTTCTCTCCAGGAATTTGTGCCCACGACCAGAGCCAAGTTAGTCTTCTTAATCAGCTTATCTACTGTACTCTACAGCGAATACACAAAATATATTACATTAAACATAACTACGCATAATAAAATCCTTCCATAATGAAAAAGACTGCTAGTCTCTGAAATTTTGTGTACGCGTGTGTGTGTGTGTGTGTGTACCTTAAACTCATACGACTCCTCAATGATAATCTCTATTTTTGCATGCTCGCCCAATACAGGCTTCCCCATCTCTGCTATTCTTCTGGCTTCCTCCTCTTCTGATGACAACTTCCTGTCTGGAATATCTACAAGAGATAAAAAGGTGAAAAGAAACTTCTGTGCTGTTTTGTGTGTCAAATAAGTACATCAAACACACACACACACACAAACACTAAGTAGTAAACACACATCATTCACATGCACTCTATAATCAGTGGGCTTTTTGTCCCTTTTAAATGATTTATACACATTTATGCAATAATTATTTTGTATATTCATTAATATTCATTTATGGTCTCTATAAACTGCACTAAATTCACGTGCAAATTTAGGGTCAACAGGGCTCATTCATGAAACACAAGCACAGCGAAGTCATGTAAAACGTTCATAATGTCATTCTTACGTAACTTGTCACACTGAAACGAATGTGACTACTTACATAACACCGTTTTTACAAACAATTTTGTACAGAAATGGGTCCTGGTTTTATTTTATGGGGCCAACTGTCACTATAGTTTCTGTAATTAGAAAGACTGCACATGCAAACACACACACATTTTGTTTGACTGAACCAAGTGTGAGTTGTGCTGTAAAACTGAGTTATTCAGAAGGACAACAGCACAACATCCACACACACACACACAGCACAAATACACACAGAAAAGCCTGAAAGTTGAGATGAACTTTCAAAACACCCTGAAACCCGAAGCTTATCTTCTGCCGCACGTGTTAAAACAGACAAACCTGGAGACACACGTGTGTGAGGCAGACAAGACCACAGTTACTGCAGCTGGCCTCATCTTACTTCACACATTCACTCAAACTTACCATCAGCTAATAACAGAGCTGTGTGTAGAGGAAAAAAAAGAGAGGGAGGGGTGGAATGACATGAAGAAAACATTAGACAGATAATGGTGAAAGGGAAATGCAGTGAAATGTTGGACAGGGTTTATTTACTCAGATAAACATGAATAAAAATATTAGCAGCCTCTGGCGTTTCATCACCCTGCCTGGAATCTCTGAGCTGGACAGGTGCGACAGGTGTGACCGAGCAGATGTGATCAGATGTGATAGTGTGGGCCGATCCAGAGCGCCGGAGCAGGTGCTTGCCCCTGGCAAAGGGAGTGTCGGAGTAGCATTTGAGATGTGGCGACAGAACAAAGAGGTGCTAAAGCTACGCTGATTATTCACACACGTTTACTTTCCCTATTGTGATGCGGATTTCCTATAGACTTCAAATCCTTTTACAGTGTGCTGACGGTATTGTGTGTTCCCTAAACCTCTGAAAACCCTTTTTGCATTTAAGATTTTTGTATTTCAATTTGAAACATTATTTGGTAACCATTCAAGGAATATTTCACCCCCCCAAAATAAAAGTTATATTATTATTTATTCACTCTCATGACATGTAATTCCAAACCTATAAGATATTCTTTCTGTGGAAAAAATATTTCGCAGCAATGGGGTCTAATTATTTTGGTTGTTTTAAACCCATAGTTTGTTGTTTTTATATTATATTGATGAAAAAAATACACATATATAAATATATATATATACACACACACACACACACACACATTTAATAAAGAAGGAAAGCAATAGAAGTTTGGAATGACATATGAGGGAGAGTAAATCAGAAGTTTTAACCATTTTCTTAAATGTTCTTAACCAAGGCCTCCCAGTTGTTTGTGACTTTCTGTCTAAATTTACCAACAATTTCTACCCAACAAAAAATGTTAGAGTTTGGCTTTGCTACAAAAATTTATATTCACTATAAAAAATCCTAGGGGTGCACGATAAATATCAGCCGATAATTAATTTGCATCTCGTCAGTAAAGCCGGATCTCTAAACACCCATAAATTCAGGGGCAGCATGGATTTGCGCAGCTTGTCAGTTAACAATGGCTCTGTGTAGTAACAAGTGCTCTATGTAAAATTACGCACCTGGAATTTGCGGCTGATTAGAGAACCGGCTTTACTGACGAGATGTGCATTAATTATTGGCCAATATTTATTGTGCACCCCTAAAAATGCGTAATGAGTTTTAAAGATTACCTTTTACATCATGATTACCAAAGCACAGTTAGCATACTTTTCTAGAAATTTTGCCATGGTGTTAAAACTGGTACACTATTGTCGTTAGTGAAAACAGAGTGGCGATGCCATGGGTGGAAACGTGCAGATTAAGGGGCAGTAAAATTATAATAAGTCCCCCTTTCTTCAACATGGAGGAAGCTTGTTTTTCATCAAGCTTGCAGAGAAAGGCTTACAAAAAAAAATTACTGGGATTTCCTGGGTTTGTAGATGGGTTTGTCGATTATAGAACTTCAGTCACATTTTCATGATATGTCAGCTTTAAGATATTATTATTTTACATGACTTTACAAGTTCTAGAAACCACACTTTTAAAATAACTATCTAGAACTTTCAATATAATGTAAGCTCTAGTTCTTCAAATTCTTGATTTTAGCTTAATTTAATGCTAGTTGTGTCATATTGTAAAGAATCTTGTAGTCCCCTGAGAATCACTGAAAATAATCACTAATCACTAAATAATGAGAATTTTCATTTTTGGGTGAACTATCCCTATATAACAATAAGGTTAAATTAGTTAATGCATCAGGTTTCCTGAATTAACGACAATTTTTTATTTATTTACATAATTTATTAATCTAGCACCCGGACCCACGCACATTTACAAAAATAGCATTAACTAAAGGAATCAATTTCTTTGTCTCTCCATTACTCTCTTTTTTTCTCTGTGTGTATATAATGACTTTAATAGTTCTCTAATCAGTGCTGTAATTTTCTGTTGCTGAGGATGAATGAGATGGTGAACAAACAAGCTTTGATTAAATGTGTGTGTTTGTGTGTGTGTGTGTGCTGAGATGAAAATATCGACCAATAATGAGAAGCTGGATGTGTAAATAAGCCCATAATTTATGTTCAAATGTGTCTGCGAGTAGGGTTGTTTGTGGAGGGGGGATGTGGCTTGATGCACATTATTAACCCGTAATTTGTGTAGCGTCATCAGCTCTAGGCTTTTCAACATGTCTGCTTCATGATAACACACAGACGTGTCAAATGCACAAAGGAATTCATTTAATCTGTTCGCCAGAAGATTCGATTCAACAGTTCAGCGTAGATCTATTGCACATCAGCGCTAGCACCAGCTGATGATACCCTGGCAACAGATTCCAGACGGCTCTCTCCTCCCAGCATCCTGTGAGGTAATGGGATCGTGGGACATATATTCAGACGAAAACTCCCCTGTCAGTGGCTCATTTATAGCTATTCCATCATCAGACACATCTCTTCCTTTAACACACACACACACACACATAATGAGTGATTCACTACTGAAGATCTTCTCTTTAAACACTCTCATCTGGGACATGTGGTAGGGGTGTTGCTGGTTTGGGCACTATGGGATATTAATCGCACACAGATGCAGCGCAATAGATCTCCTGTCTGTCTCTCTGTCTTCTACTTTTCTCATGTGTCTCTAACTCGATTCTGTTTGTCATTCTCTCCTCACCTGGCTCAACCCTTTCTGTCTTTCTTTGCCTGTCTCACCCTTCTTTGCTTATTTGTCTCACACCTCTTCTGCTTGTCCTTTTCTCCTCATCTTTATCACAATTGTCTGTCTCTCACTGTCTTTGTTTACCAAATACCAAAAAAAAAAATTAATGTCCCTGTTAATGTCTTATGAATGCCTGAAAATGTTTTACAGTAGTTAACATTAAAAAAAAAAAAATTATAACAAAGTTTAAATGAAAAATTGGGTT
This sequence comes from Carassius auratus, assembly GCF_003368295.1. Lineage (NCBI taxonomy): Eukaryota > Metazoa > Chordata > Actinopteri > Cypriniformes > Cyprinidae > Carassius > Carassius auratus. The sequence continues at coordinate 6,113,967 of NC_039280.1, forward strand.
CATGATGAGAATTAAGCAATTGTAACAAAACATGATTAGAAAAAATAGTAAGATATTAAAGTACTAGCAATGTTTTTAAAGAAAATATGAAGAATATGACTGTCAAATCGGCTATTCATAGAAAACAATGTGAACATTGAAAAAAATACATTGTTTTTATTTGTTCAATGTTAATATTTGTTGTGTGTGTGTGAAAAGTCAATACACATTTAAAGAAATATACAATTCAAAATATTGTTTTTACAAATATATATTTTTCACAAATTCTGCATTACTTTTTGTCAAGCACTAAATTAAGTAAAATTGACTAAAATAAAAAAATATAACTACATTTAATTAATTTTTTTGTCAAAATTGATATTTGTATAAAATAAAGAAAATAAGATACGACAAAAAAAAAAATAAAATAAATAATAATAATAATAAAAAAAAAAAAAAAAAAAAATATATATATATATATATATATATATATATATATATATATATATATATATCATTCCTGTTTTGCTCTTCTCACTATTTCCTGTCTTTTTTCCATCACTTACCAGTCTCTCTCTGTCTCCTGTCTCACAGCTTTCCTGTCTGTCTCACCCCCTTCTTCGCAACTGCCTCTACTGCCACATTTTCATATTTATCCAGTTGGTGTATAAGAGCGTTTAATGCCAAAGAAAGCATCCTGTATTAAAAAGTACAAAGCTGGGAATATTTCTTTAGATCCCTCAACAGCTCTCACATATTTTGCAGTGACAGCACAGGATCAGCAGATCTAAAGTCATGTTCTGATGTAGGACAAGTGATGTGTCTTCTATTACAGGTTCAGTGTCAAAAACACCTACAACCCATTTGATACAATGTTTTATCTCTCTGCAAAGAAAAAACAACAACTTGCGTTACTGAATATACAGCGTGAATCATACCAGTGCAAATAGTGCACAAAAACAAAAGACTCTGGTTCTATTAAGGCAATAAAAAATCCTTATGAGTGAGTCAGTTTGGTTACTAAATTTAAGGAATAAAAATAAAATTTTAATTATAAGTGGTTGGAAAGGCATGAAGATTTTTTGTTTAGTTTTTTTTTTCGGGTGAACAACTCCTCCAATCTGACTCACTCACAGAATAATTAGAATTGTTCACTAAAAAATCAAATATCCAGAATTATTAAAAAAGACTCAGAATTAGAACCACAATAATTTAATTACATACAGCGCTATATAAAATTCCTGCAATTAACAGTGTATTTCTCCATGGAAACAAACATGGAATGTTCATATTTTGCTTATTATTGGTTGTCAATCAAATTGCACTTATTAATGCGCATATATCTGACTTTGAGGAACCTTTTCCCCCCTGATTTCTCTGAATATCAAAATGTAATCTTGTTTGAATCCATCTTGGCTTGAAAATAAAGAAATATCTAATGAATAATTAATAAACTGCTTGTTTACAAGCACACAAGTGAGGAGACAAGCCAACATGTTGTTTCTGTGGCTTAGGTAAGTTAATAAGTAGGTTATTTAATGTTGTCTAGGCGAGATGAGAGCTCAAACAGAGAGGACCAGCTGTTCTTCATCTCTCATTCTTTCTGAAGGGTATAATACTGGGACAAGGACACATGCATACATGCAAACACACACACACACACACGTACACTGCAGCGCAGCACTGCAGTACGTGCTGGTAGCATTGACCACGTCTGCCTGATTTATGGAGAGATATTGAGAGACACACTTGACTACCTGGGGTGTGTGTATGTGTGTGTGTGTGTGTGTGTGTGTGTGTGTGTGTGTGTTTGTATTCATTTCTCATACTCTTTGAGATCCCATACTGGCATTTAAGGTCACTGTGTACTGAAACTCCAAAGAAGTCAGTTAAAAAAGCAACACTGCCAGCTAATCCTTCACATAGGGCACAATCCTAAACAATAATGTCAAGACATTTATTAAACTATATAAAAACTGGAAAACAAAGACATTCTTAAAGCAATACAAAAACGTCATGGCAGCATTTCTTGCGTGAGTTGGAGATGAGTCAGTTTGAGAGCTGTGCCCAGTGGGTCTTCATTGAATTCATGTGCTTTGAGTCAAAGTCCCTTTAAGGCAAGTCGGTCCACTCGGCAGCCATCTTGGCCATGCCGCTGGGTAGATATTTTTATCTAACCTATAGGCATCCTATCTACTTGAACAGGGAAATCTCGGAAACTGCTGGGTATATAAAAAATTAAATCTGACAAAAATAGTTTAAAAGTGTTTCTTCTTCAGCTAAAAGCAGGCAAAACACATTTTTTTCTCATTTATTTCTCTATGACTAGTTTATTTTGTTATACTGGCTCTATTTGAACCTGTGGGGTCATCCAAGGTGCCCTCTACTGGAAGCATCCATTCATAGAGTCAGAAACATTGCATAGTACAGTGAAAGCAGATTTACATCACCATTTAAGCGTTTGGAATAATAAATGTTTTATTGTATCTGAAATAGGTCCCTTATGGTCCAAGAAGCTACATTTATTTGACTGATCATAGAGTAACGCAATTTTGTGAAATAATATTACATTTTAAAATCAAATGTTTTCTATTTTATATATTTTAGTACTTAATTTATTCCTGTAATGTCATTATTGCAGTTTTCAGAGTCACATGGTCAATTAGAAATCATTTGGTGCTTGAGAAACATTTCCTATTATCATCAATGTTGAAAACAGCTGTGCTGCTTAATATTTTTGTGAAAACTGATATATTTTCTTTGATGACAAGGATTCTATGAAAAGTATTAATTTCTTTAAAAAAAAATCTTACTGACACCAGATTTTTGAAAGGTACTGTATGTGAATGAACCTCAAACAACAAGACGCTCGCTACTCACAATAGAAAACAACAACACTGAAAACATAGAACATGACCGCACAAAGAGCCACTGGATGAATGGAAATGAATTTAGAAATGAGTGAATAGATTAAATGAATAGCAAAAGAGGATGATGGTCACGGGATGTGATCTTTCTGTTTGTACATGCTGTGTGTGGGTGTGTGTGTGTGTGTGTGTGTGCTTTTTACCTTTCTGAAGGCTCATGTCCACCATGCGTGGTTCTGCCAGCTCCAGATAGAAGTTTTTGTTTTTTTCATACTCCTCATCATCAATGATTTTAACCTGTATGGTTTTGCTGAGAGAGGAAGAGAGAGAGAAACACATTATCAGGGGTCACTGATCAACTGCAGTTCAAAAGTTTGGGCTTGGTAATATGTTTTAAAAGAAATTATAACTTATTGAGACTTAAGATGCTTATTAATCTTACACAATTTTTATATTTTAAATAAAAAAAATTCTTATAACTTCTTAATTCACTGAAGAAAAAAAATACAAAATGGTTTTCACTAAATTATTAACACAGCTGTTAGATAATAAGAAGAAATGTTTCTTAAACACCAAATCAGCAAATTAGAATGATTTCTGAATGATCATGTGACACAGAAGACAAGAGTAATAGCTTCTGAAAATTCAGCTTTGCATCACATGAATATTACATTTTAAAATATACTAAAATGGAAAATGCATAGAATAATGCATTTACATTTACATGTATATTTAATCAGTTAGCAGATGCTTTTATCCAAAGCAACTTACAAATGAAAACAATAGAAGCAGTCAGACCAACAAGAGAACAACAACAGTATACAAGTGCAATGACAAGTCTCAGTTAGTCTAGTACATAACATGTAGCCAGGTTTGTTTGTTTTTCTCAAAAATATGATAAACAAGGAAAGAAAAGGTAAGTGCTAGTATTAGATGGTTGAGTGTTGGCGAAAAAGGTGAGTAAAATGGCACTGTTTTACTGTATCTTTGATCAAATAAATGGAGCCTTGTTGAGGAGAGGTCAAAACTGAAAAAAATGTTAACACCACCAAACTTTGAATGTATATGTACATAGATAAAAACAGCCAATATAATTTCTACTGTATTTTGAAGATATATTGGTTCTTCAATGAACATATATAAGATTGAATTAAATGAAGAATTATAAAGTATCCTGAATGTAGCAAGCTAATTCTCTAAAGGCTAGCGTTCACTACAGTAGCCTAACTCATTTCCTTACAGAGTAGTTGATATCTTAGCTAGCAACACAGCGGTAGTAACATTGGCAAATTTTTGATTTGTGTTTATTTAAAGAATCAATCTCTTAACACCTCTTATCTGTAACATCCATTTCCCTCTCACACTCTGTCACTCTTTCAATGCTAAATTCTCAGCATGTGTGTGTGTGTGTGTGTGTGTATTTATAACTCCACATGTGATTGATGTTGACCTGGTTTCTCTGTGACTGTGAGTAACACCTGTTTCAGATGTGTTTCAATGAGAGTTCCTGTGTGTGTGTGTGTGCGCACGCGTGTGTGTTCGACCTGTGAACATCCCCCTCCCTCCATTCGGATCAGTTACTCACAGTACAGCTGTCCGCAGATCCACGCCGCTTCATCTCTCTCTAATATGTCTTTCAGTCTAACATACTCATGTTCTCATTCCCTCCTGCTCCCCTTCCATTAGCGGACACATTATACTCAAACATCCTCAGCCTCTCTCACTCACACTCACACAGCGAAGACAGACAACGCGCATACACACACACACACACACACACACACTATATGTATATATATATTTTTTTTTAATACAAATATTTTGTAACAATATAAGACTTTACTGTTACTATTTATCAATTTAATGCATTCTTGCTGAATAAAAGTATATTTCTTTGAGAAAAAACATACATACAATAAAAGTATTTATTGCATTTTTGTTTTTACAAAAAAATAACACAAATTGTAAGAAAATAGAAGCTTTTATGATTTTATCAAGATGTCATTAAATAAAGTAAGGGTAAACTTGAACTATTTTACAATGTTACACGTTCAATGCTTTTAGTTTATAATCTGTTCCAAAAGGTTTATGTATAATTTAAAGTCATTTATAAAATTTAATAAATTTGGTTTGCAAAGAGCTTAAATGTCATTCAAAAAAAAAAAAAAAAAAACATTTTATACACAAATTGATATCGTACAACCCAGTTTTCTATTACATGGTTTTATAAAATTACAGAATTTAGTATCATACCAGTAAAGAAATAAAAAAAAAAGTTAATGAAGTGCTGCATAAAAGGAATGGCACATGTGCTGTGGTTAATAGTCCATTTGCCTGGACCAAGACACGTGTATATGTGTATGTGTGTTTGAGTGTACAGGGCTAAAAGTAAAGGATATACAGCAAACAAGATTTATTTCTGTATTGAGAAAAAAATCCCTACAGCGGCTCCTCCACCTGCTCCGAGCTGTAGTGAATCGGCAGACTGCCTGAGCTTGCCACAAATGAATCTAAACCTTGCATATGAGCTTGAAATCAGAAAAAACAACATTCCTCCTCTGTTGTTTTACCATTTTGGGAACTAAATGGAATCTTAAGCCTAAAACACACTTTCACGGACTGCTACATTCCAAAATGTGATCTAGGATTTACCCGAGATGATGCCAGTTTCACAAGGTGTGTGCTGATGTCTTGACAATGCACTAAAAAGCATAAATACTCAGCCGTCTACGTTCTCTGGCACCGTTTGTGATTTTCAACAGTATCACACTGCAGAGCTGGCTTTGCTGATACCTTCAATCTAGAACATCTATCAGCAAATCTGCTTGGAATGTATCTGGTTGCCATAACAACTCCAGGCGCTTGCTGCTGTTTTTGCTCTTAGCCATCCTGAAAAGTACAAGCACTAGAATGTTACAAGCTGATTTGAATTGAACAGTTTTAGCTTCCAATATTATTTCAAAAAACTAAGACCATTATAGACCGATACTCCACTCCAAAGTGAAAATTTTCTCATTGATCACTTATTAATCACACAGACAGCGTATGCTCTTCTGTGTCAGCCGCGACACTAGGATACGTTTTCTACGTATATTTACACTTTGATTTTAAAGAAAACAGTGCATCTGTGTCGTGCGGCTGAGACAGAAGCACGTACGCTGCCTGCGTTCAGCTCACATTCTCCAAAATGGAGCTACGGTGATTTGGAGAGACACAGAGGAGATTAATTATTGAATAAAGTCGTTCTTTTTGTTTATTCGCACAGAAAAAGTATTGTTGTCGCTTCATAACATTACGGTTGAACCACTGATGGCTGATTGGCTATTCTGACGACATCTTTTATACTTTTCTGGACTTTGACAGTGTATTTTACTTAGTCTCAAGCCTTCTGGTTTTCATCCAAAACATCTTAAAATGTGTTCCAAAGACGAAAGAAGCTTTTACGTGTTTGGAACAACATGGGGGTAAGTGATTAATAACAACATTTTCATTTTGGGGTGGAGTATCCCTTTAACCTTAGTGGTCAACCACAGTATTTACTAAATTACACATGTTTTGTTATTTCTATCTGAACTAATGCTGCCAATTTCAGCTGCCAACTACAACAAATGTGTTACGCTGACAAAACACACAATCAATACATTTCTTAGTAGACCTGCTAAATACTAATGGTATCAATATTAGAGAATGATGCTCTGATCTCAAAAACTTTGTTCATACTGCCCCAGTCCTTCTGTACTCACTTCACATACACTCATTTTGCAAGTAATAAAACTGAAGCAAACTGTGTAGACAATATCTGGTATATTTATCTTGGATAAAGTCATCACAATGCTAAGAGACAATAAAGTAGAAGCATTCATAATGGAAAGAAAAGATGAAAGTCATTTAAGTCCATTCATCTTATGGTATGGACTGTGTGAGGAACATGCAATTTCAAGTGTTTTCAAGAACAATTACCCAATTGTGCTTGGCATTACAGTAATACAGTTTTCTGACAGACAGAGAAAAAAAACACCCTTGAAATATGAGTTAACTATTTAGACTAAATAACATTTTCAAAACATTTTTTTTTTTAAATATCATAAAAACCACATAGATGGCAGATTTTATAATTCATATGCTTTTGGATTGCTTTTCAGATTGAAACAAAAAAACAAACAAACAATCAATAAAAAAACATGGGTTTTAGGTGCATACATCATGAAGAATTAATTTTTATTCCCTGTCTGAACACAGCTTTACACCATGTCCTAACCAAGCGTGATACAGCAACAAATGATAAAATCTTGCTCACGTTAATGAGAATTTCTGCCCTAAACAGCTGTGCCCATGATAAGCGGTGAGACATTTTGTGTTCGAATTTCATAATTAATTTATTCATGCAAATCAAAACCTGAGATATTTCAGCGCACAAAGAGATCTATTTTCCGGCAGAGTTTTAGTGTCGTCTTTAATCAAACACACCTGAACAAGCTAATCAAGGGTTCAGCTGAAAATACAGTTGAGGCTAAACTCTTCAAGTTAGCAGATCCACACAGTTTAAGATATTTTAGATTTAGTCCGAGAGCTCTCAGTCCCTCCATTGAAGCTGTGTGTACGGTATACTGTCCATGTCAAGAAAGGTAAGAAAAACATCATCAAAGTAGTCCATGTGACATCAGAGGGTCAGTCAGAATTTTTTGAAGCATCGAAAATAAATTTTGGTCCAAAAAAAGCAAAAACTACGACTTTATTCAGCATTGTCTTCTCTTCCGTGTCTGTTGTGAGAGAGAGTTAAAAACAAAGCAGTGTAGTAATGCAAACTGTTTTGTTTTGAACTCTCTCACGACAGACACGGAAGAGAAGACAATGCTGAATAAAGTCGTAGTTTTTGTTATTTTTTATGCTTTTTTATTTGGATGCTTCAAAATATTATAAGTGACCCTCTGATGTCACATGGACTACTTTGATGATGTTTTTCTTACCTTTCTGGACATGGACAGTATACCGTACACACAGCTTCAATGGAGGGACAGGGAGCTTTCGGACTAAATCTAAAATTTCTTAAACTGTGTTCCGAAGATGAACGGAGGTCTTACGGGTTTGGAATGACATGAGGGTGAGTTATTAATGAGATCATTTAGATTTTTGGGTGAACTATCCCTTTAAATTAATTACATTTCAGTTTAAGTTTTACATCTAATATGTTTTTTACATTTAATTTCAGTTTAGCTTTATTTCAATTAAACGTGATATATGTGGATTACGTAAGTGAATGCGCTGATGACGTATCTTGTCTGTGCGAACCAGGTGCACAGAGGTATGCAAATATATGTTGACAGGCAGGTAGAAAAGTCAATTGGGCGAACATTTTTCGGTCCTACACAGAATATATAAATACAGACTTTATTTAAATTAATGAAAGTAATTTTCAATTGATTATTTGGTAACACTTTAGAATAAGGTTCCATTAGTTAATGTTAGTTAAGTACTTTAGTTAACGTGAACTAAGCAAGAACAATCCTTCAACAGCCTTTATTAATCTTAGTTAATGTTAATTTCAACATTTACTAATGCATTATTAAAATCAAAAGTTCTGCTTGTTAACATTAGTTAATGCACTGTGAATTAGCATGAGCTAACAATGCATAATTGTATTTTCAATAACTAAGATTAATAAATACAGTAATAAATGTATTGTTCATTGTTTGGTCATGTTAATTAATGCATTAACTAACATTAACTAATGGAACCTTATTCTAAAGTGTTATCGATTATTTTAACAGTTTATTTTCAGTTAACAACAACACTGCTGAAGTGAATTATCATCAGGCCCTGAGCTGACTGATGGACATCAGTTTAATTTAAAACTAACTTGCTCACACACACTCTCTCCCACGTGTTCTCTGTACGAAAGCAGTAGTGTTGTGTCTGTGAGGTGTTCTGTGCATATTGGTTGTGTTTATGCAACATCTTTTTCATCTATATTCAGTAATTCAGAGCTGCAGGCACAGAGACACTCTTGAGCATCATAACTGCACCAGAAATATGCAACTAAGAAACCTCTCATCGTCTCATCTGCGTACAACACACACGCACACAGATATCCAAATCAAGAGTGAGGAGGAAGGAGAGAGAGTCTATGTTCTCCCCAGTGTCACCCTGATTATATAAGAGACACGTGCTAAAAATAAACCCTGCAGTGTAAAGGGTGTGTGTGTGTGAGAGAGAGAGTGCATGCATGTCTGCACTGATGGGTAAATACACACACAACCAGAGATACACGTTCACAGACTAATTTGTTGCAAACACAAACACACACTGTGCATGCACACACACACACACACACACACACACACACACACACACGCATGCCTGCGAGCTCGTGTTCTCTGTGGTTGCCAAGGAGACACAGCTTCCTTCAGCTGAAAAGGAGCAAAGCTCTGGCTCCCCAAACACACACACATACTTTAGCCTTCCCAGTTACTTTCTCGATTCAGAACACGCATATTTGTGTGTGAAAATGTCTATATAAGATAAGTTACTCTTGTTAGTGTTGTTTCCTTGAGCTCACCTCAGGCAACACTCCACTGGCGGCTATTAACAATAGACCGGAACCTCGTACTCCAGGGTGGTCAGCGCTAGTGGCGCTAATAACATGCTTAGCTAGCTGCTAGCGTGACGCTGAGACTCAGATGGGGCCACTTCTGTACTCAACTGTGAGTATTGCCCTCTGATTAACCTGCAACCTACCGGCACAGTCTATATTAACAATCGCTAAGTGCCAAATGCAGTTAAAAATTTACTTTGGCAAGAGAAAATAGTTACTCAGTAGTGGCTGATACTGCAGTGTGATATATGGTTTAAATTGACTTTATGATATAATTCATATTAAAATGGAAAAAACTGTTATTTTAAAGGGATAGTTCACCCAAAAATGTACTCTTGATTAGGGGTGCGATGATAAATCAATTCCTGGATTTCTATCTAGAATTGTTTCTGAGCTTTGTTTTTGACAGCAGATGGCACAGTGTGCTTTAGAAACAGCCGCTGCTTGCTTCCAGTTCCTTACACACCACTTGAACCTAAAATAATCATTCATAAAGTTCTTAAAGTTTGAAGCGTATTACAAGAGTGTTCAGAATGGGCTGTGTTTACTTTAATCTTGCGTCAGAAAAGCATAAAAACTGAGGTACAAGTACATTTAACTACTTACATTACTCACAGGTTCTCTTCTTTGTGTTGAGTGTGTTGACTGTGTGTTTAGAAACTAGCCTAGAGTGCAATTTTCTGTTAAAAACTAAGCTCAGAATCGATTCCAGAAAGAACCGCGATGCATTCAGAAAGTGGCAGAATTGATCCATGAATCGATTTACCGTCGCACCCCTACTCTCGATAATGGTGGAAGAAGAAATGTTGAATAAAGTGGTTATTTTTGCACACAAAAAGTATTCTTGTAGCTTCATAAAAAAACACTGATGTCACATGGACTATTTAAGCAATGTCCTTGTCTCAGCAGGGTCAGAAGAAAAATATCTTGATTTGTGTTCTGAAGATGAACGAAGGTCTTACAGGACTGGAGCGACATGAGAGTGAGTAATGCAGAATTTTCATTTTTTAGTGAACTATCCCTTTAAATTGTAATAATATATTTGATCTAATAAATGCCTCCTTGGTGAGCAAAAGAAACTTCTTCCAAAAACATGAAAAAACCTACCGACCGCAAACTTTTGAATTGAGCTTTATCCTGCTGAGATATGATCCTTTGATCCTGTCACAGTACCTAGGGAAATATTCCAGTGCGCCACTGGTTTGATCCACACAATGATTGTTCCTTACTTAAGCATGTCCTTAATCAGCAATCCTGAAGAAATGGCTGTAGAGGGACTCTAGGATGGGATTCTGATTCACGGGTTGAGAGTGCTGTAATCATTCCATTGATCGATCCTTGACTGTAATGTTACTGACGCTGTTCACTCAAACTGTCTTTTAGATTAAAGAGGGAATTCCAAAGGGCTCCTCAATCTCTTTTTGTGTATGTTAATTATAACGGCTCAGTGGTCAGAAACTCAATGAAACTCATTGATGAATGTGTGCTGCATACTTCAGTCTTGAAGTCTTGACTGTGACCTCGGTTAAAGCTTACAACAATTGTAAACTGCACCAACTTTCAAATATTTGGGGTCAGTATGTTTTTTAAAGAAATTAAAACTTAATGCAAGGATGCATTAAATTGATCGAAAGATGAAAGCCATTACAGATTTAAAATGCATTTTAAAGTACAATCAAACAGAAAAATACAGTATGCATACTATATATAATAGAGAGAAGAAACTAATTACTTTGTGGATAAATTAGTTTTTCTTCTGAGCAGTCTATGCTCAGGCTCTCCGTGATTTAATTAACCTTTTTTTGTTTTGGTTGATTTAGTTTTCTTTTTTAGTTAGAGAAGTACTTAACCATGGTCTGACATTGTGTAGAAACAATGTTCAATCAAAGTGCTAGTAAATTTTTCTAATAGTTGCTGAATTAAAAGTGAAATTTTAAAACAGAATGACTGAAACAGTATAAAAATAAAAAATTAAACTTTTTACCATGTAGAAATGCTAGAAAAAATGTCTAAATTTATATTGATTGAGAAACGTAGCCTTACAGTAAGAATTAAGATCAAAATAAACAAGACATGTGGTGAAAGAAACAATATAATCTCAATATAATCCTCAGTCAGTGACATTTCTGTGCAGACAGAATTACATTTATCAGAGGATTTGAAAGTTTACACAAAAACAGCAGGTAATTTACTCTTTTCCCTAGTTTGTGAGAGAAAAACACAGAGGCATTTTGACAGGATAGAAATCACAAAGTACGTCTGCAAAACACAAATTTACCAGACCTCCTCAGGGAAAACTAGTCCAGTCCAATAGGGCTCAAGAGAGAGAGATGAGCAAAGTGTGCTGGATCAAACTGAATTTACACCCCTACATATTAAACTGGAGCCCTGGGGAAAGTCACACACACGTACACAAACAACATGCCACCAAGCAGCTCCTCCTGGCCAGAAGAGTACATAATACATAATTCAACATTAGGTATGGATAATATCACTTATCTTCTTTTAACCAATTATAATCAAAGATCAATAACGCCAATACTGATAAAAATGCAGATATTTCAAAGACTTACATTTCAGTTTGTTCCTCACACAAAACTGGAAAAGGAATGTCACAAGGGTTTGAGCTTGTAAATGATGACAGAACTTTCACTTTTGTATGAACTATTCCTTGAAATGCAAAATAATTTATGATTTACATCATATATTCATCCTCTTTGCTGTTCAATCCATTATTCAAGCAGCTCTCCTCGTCTGCTCTCTCACTGCCTGTCACGAGGGGTTTTTCCATTCACAGGAGTCACTAAGATGTTCAAGCTGATGTCTGGAGAGAATGTAGTAAAACATGAGTGAAACAAACTCAAATTCACACAGACACAAGCACAGTCCCTCTATATAATCCTAGATCCTTGCATGAATTTCTCTCAACTGTGTCGGCTTGGAGGTTATAAATAAAAGTAGCGGTAAATGTAGAAGACAGAAAATACTGCTATTCCACATACCAAATAATTATGGTGGTCAGTTAAAAACTGCTTGGTGACTGGGCTGTATTGTCTCATTATTGTTTAATATAACTAGGCAAAGTGCTATGGAAGCTCATTTCTGCCATGGAATAAATAAATAAATAAATAAATAAATTAGAAGAACATGTCTGAAAGTTCAGAATTGTGAGATATAAACACACAGAACTGCAAAATAGTTTACATTTACATCTCGCAATTCTTACTGTTTTTGTTTCCGCCACATAATAACAAAAAAAGTTGGTTGTGAATTTTTTCCTCACAACTGCAAGCTTACATCTCACAATTCAGACTTTTCTTCTCTGAATGTTTATATTCAAATAAAAACACATAAATGTGAGAAAAGATCACAAATGTAAGATAAAAAGACAATTTTCTTTCTTATTTTTTACTCACTGGCAGGAAACAGGCTCCCATACAGCGCTGACAGGAATAACTAAAAATCATCACATTACATTACAATCATTACATCTTTCTAACTTCACACAATTACCAATTAGCCTCATGCCTAAAGACCTCATGAGAGCAGCTTATTACACGTTATAATAGCTACTACTGATACATTTGCCTACATGTTTTTGCTCTATGAAGAAATCACAACATATTCTCTAGAAGCACCTGTTAATGCATTATAAAAAATGAATGTTTACTATTCTAAATGATTCATCATTACACAGTGGAGCTTTGCTATAACTAGATTTACAACCAAAAAGGTCTGAAAGTCCAAGGGGATACGAGAGGCAGAAAAACAGTGCAAAGAACAATCGGGGAATGCTAATGATACACAACCTCTTTCTACTGTTGCTTTCCTTTCATCATTCCTTTCAACGCTGACTGAACTACAGGCAAAATAACAAACTCCAGAGACTACAGCAACTAACTCCAGTGACTGTGACTATACATTTATAATGTTTTCCCCAGCATCCATTTTTCCAGACACATTATTTTTCAGAAATCATTCAAAAATGCATTTCTTATCATTACCAATGCAGAAAAAAGTTGTGCTGATTTTTTTCAATGGAAACTCTGATCAAATTTTTGTGATGAATAAATCAATGAACAACATTTATTTTAAATGGAAAACTTCTGCAACATTATAAATGTCTTTACTGTACATTTTCAGTTTAATGTGTCATTGCTAAATAAAAACATACATACACACACACACACACACACACACAATATAATACTTAACTCCCAGTGACTGTATTTAAAGCAAGCTCATAAACTACAGTGTCTAAAATTACAACTAGAAATTCAACCAGACCAGCTCATAAACTACAGTGTCTAAACTTGGTCATAAAGTAACTTGCCTTTCATCTATTATGTGGACTCAAATTACAGAAGATCATAAATTACAACAACTCAAATCACACCTAATTATTAATGAGCTCAAATAAAGCTATTTTACTTACAAAAAGCATTACTACCACACAACACAAGTAGCTAAATAAATTAGAACTGATTAAACCAGGCCAATAGGACACCATTTCTGGTGATCTGAAATGAAAGTACTTGAGAGAAAAAGAGACAGAGAAAATTGGTTCCTGGTGCATCGTGCTGCAGCATCATGGGAATATAACAAGCACCAGCTGAGAAGGAGATCCCCGACACACACACACACACACTCACACTTACACATTAGTGCACAGGAAAAAAACGGAGAAATGGATATAAAGAGATGGAGAGGTTGAGCTCTTTCCTTTACTCTTTCAGCTTTAGTAGGTTATAAGTGTCATCTGATGAATACACTTTTCTCTAAATAGCTTTCTTTCCTGGTCTCTCGTCTACTGTCTCTATCTCCTAAGGTTTAATGGTCAGTGAAGAGGGGTCACAGTGATATAAAACTCCCCTACAAAAAAGAGAGAGAGACAAAATGTATAGATCTTGCCTGTGCTGACTGGTGACCTTTCTTAAAGCAGAACAGAAGGGTGTATAGCTCCATATAATCTAGTTAGTTAGCGCACTGGTTAGGGGGCCGGTGATTTAAACCCTGCTGGTGGCAACGGCAGGTGCTTGGTTATGATTGATGCAGATGCCTTTACTCAACTTTCTCTCTGCAAGCAGTCCATAGGCTCAAGCGTAACTCAGGAATGGTGCCTGCTATTTGTGTACTAGGGCTGTCATGATACCTTCATCACCATTTACTGTACGACACTAGCTAAAGTGTCACTTTCTAGACATGATACCACTCATGATGTTTGGATGCATTGTTCTTCACGAAACTTTGCAATGACAAGCAAATTGTCTGTGCCTCCTGAGATCTTTCAGCCCATTGGACATTGAATGAAACTTTTAATTAATTTTTTGTATATTTTGTGTACCTTTTATAATTAAAAAGTAGGTAAAATGTGTTTATCTAAAGCACAAGAGGAATAATGCATTCATGTCTAAATTTGGTCTGTTCAATCAACCTGCTCCTTATGCAGAACTATTTGCTTTAAACTAAAAGCACTTTCATTATCTGCTTAACCTTATGTTGACTGAAATATTTTCTACATGGAACACAAGATGTTAAAATTGCAAAAACAAAAGAAATTCATACAACTGGCAGCCAAGTTCAACTGAATTTACAATTAAAAAAAAAAAAACCATAAATAAATAAAGGAAAATATACATAGATAATACGTTTTTTTTTTTAAGTTTTAAAACAGTCACTTAATGCAGATAATGGTGAATGCATACAGCACAATTGACACAAAATACTTCTGGATAGCTGACATGTTCTGCAATGTAACACTATACTCCATTTGAAAAAAAAATTATATATTATGATCCATGCATGATTTATAATCTCATATTAATTCAGAAGCTACTTGCATAATTTAGAGTTTAAAAATTAATTGGTCTCAAAACAGGGCCACTTAAAAAGGGGGAAAATATGGGATTAAAAATGCTGAAACACTTAATGACCAAACACAGAAACTAAGATATACACTCCTTTAAATATTAATATGCAGTCTAACCAAAAATCTTGATGTCAATTAAAAAAAAAAGTCCTTAGACGTGTCAGCTACTCACATACAGTACTCTTACATATAGACAGTGGGTGGGATGGAGTGTCATGTGAAATACGCTGTGAATATTCTTACTGAACTATTAATACACAGCAGCATATCTGGACCAGCACACCAAACGTCTCTCTGTTTCTATCTGGTCTGTGTGTTACTGTATTACTGGATCTCTTTCTAAATCTCAAATGAATGAACTAGATTAATTAACCACCAACTTTCCTGAGATAATTCTCAGACCCTTCCCTTAAACTCTATGGAGTTACGCTGTGTGCTTAAACAGAGAACAAATGTATGTAAAAGTGATTTAATTATATATCACTCATATTGGAAGTCACAAAAGATTTACAAAGCAGACAGAATACAAACAGCAGCAACTTCTGGCACATGCACCTTTATATTAGAGCCATTATAACACAGCACTGCATGACCAAATCCATGAATCTCAAAGATAAAAGCACAACTCCTCAACTACACATTCTTACAGTGGCCCCAAAAACGTTTGAACACTTAAGAAATGTATGAATGTCTTAGCAAAAAAAAGTTTTTCACAAACAAAGAACTTTAATTGGTTTTCATTAATAAAACAATAGATGCATTGTTCAAAATCAAGACCAAAAAGTATTTTGATTTACAACTATGTACTTCATACATTCATTAACTTGACACCAGCTCATGCAGTTTAAATTGCAAATTGGCTAGTTAGCTTTAGCATCATTGTTTTGCAAGTGACACTTGGTTTGACATTTTGCAAAAACATCTAATGCAATGACATTCCAAAAAAAAAAAAACATTTTGAGGCCACTGTATACCTTTATACCTCATACACTATATACCTAAGCTTTCAAAAGTGCACCCTCTTTACACTCTGCCCTTGAAAAAAGGAAATATATGTGAATTAAATAAAGCATATTTACCAGGTCTCGTCGTTTTTGAACTCTAGCTCTCCGTACGCATCCTCGAAGTCCTCTCCGCCGCCCTTAGCTAGTCCCTCCACCGTGCGGAACGGAATGATGACTGTCCCTCTCGCCCCTGACGTCCGCAGCACTTTCACTTCCATGATGCCCACACTCTCACTCACGTGCATGGACTCGCTTTCAAAAGTGAAGATGCCAGCGTGGTCATCGTCGAGGATGGTAACAGTGGCAACAGCAGGGAATCCCAGCAAGGCCTTTGGGTACGGCAGGCTACTGGGTGACAGCACCTCATCCTCAGTCTCCAGAACACGCACATTACTGAGCCGCACAAAGAAATGCTCGTCCTCTTCAAAGATGTCATCATCGATGATGCCAACAGTGATCTCTTTCACGACCTCACCAGGTTTGAAGACCACCGTTCCCTCAGTGAACTCGTAGTCCGCACCGGCGTTCGCAGAGCCGTCTTCTGTTTTATAATCCACATAGATTGTCTTAGCGATGTCGCCGCCTTTACGAACAATTGAGAGGAGAACGGCACCACAGTTCTCCAGACACTGGTAAATGGCAGGTTCGAACATGATGCGGGACACATACTCCTCGGGTTCTTCTATGTGAACTTCTTGTACGCTAGCACTGCGTTTGGCTTGCTCTGCCACATGCTTCTTTAGGATGTTGCCGGCACCGGTCATCATCCTCGTGGCCTGGATACGATAAAACGCTCTGCTCTTCTGTTGGTGAGACAGTGCATAGTAGTTGGCCATCTCCACCAGCTGGTCCAGCTCCTTCTCTGGGTGTTTCTGCTTCAGGTCCTTCAGGATACGGATCATATCTCTGCGAGACTCATCCACCTCTTTGCCCTCAATCAGGCCCATCAAATTACTAGCAGCTCCGCCATCAACAAAATGAGAATTCATCATCTTTCCATCCATTTCGATGCCTTTTGAACGGTCACCCTCCGTCTCGATGATGACACCTCGGTGCTTGTCCGTGCGATATTTCTTGTGCATAAACTTGTAGAAAAGCAGGCGACGGTCGGCCACCCAAGCTAGAATGACACAGATGGGGAAGAAGGCCAAGGTGAGAAGCCCTTCCCATACTTGGACAACGTTCGGCGAGAACACAGCCAGGATCATATAGAGCCAGATGTAGGCAAACATGCTCCATGCGGCTGTTACGAAAAACACACGCAGGTGTTTAACCTTCCGGACCTCCCCTTCCGGGATAACCGACACGCACAGGCCAATGATCACAAACATGTTGAAGGCGGCGCTGCCCACAATGGTGGCTGGGCCTAGCTCACCAGCGTGGAACTCATGCCCGCAAATCTCGATGACGGAGAGAAGGATCTCAGGGGCAGAAGAGCCCAACGCCATGAGCGTGAGGTTGGACACGGTCTCATTCCACACTCTGATTGTCGTTGTCGTGGTCTCACCATTCGGACGCTTGACTATGATTTCTTTTTCTTGGGAGGTGATGACTTCAATGGCAGCCATGAAGCGATCCGCAATAATCGACACCCCCAGGAACATGTAGATCATTGCCACGAAGTACACAATGACCCTGGCGATCTTGTCACCCATGGAAGGGTCCTCGGGGTACCAAATAGGTAAGATGATGCCAGGCTGGCATCGACTCGCCTCCCCGACGCATGTGATGTTATTTGAGAGGGACGGGCTCGGAGTGACTCCCGCCTCTGCGCAGAGGAAGGCTGATGACACGAAAACCACGCCCAACCAAAGGTAGGCAGAAGTCTTTGTCCTTGAGCGATCCATGCACCCTCTTTCACCTCAAGGGTCTGTGATCTCTAGCTGTCCTTCGGGAATCCAGCACTGGGCTGTCTTTGGTTCCACACGCCACCTATGAGAAAAGAAAAGAAGGGAGTGAATCAGAGAACAACTGGTACATAACCCAACAAAACACCTTCCTAATGACCGAGGAAAGACACCTGACATCAGCGGTCAGGAGAATGAGCATTGCAAAAGTAATGTAAGCAATCCCATCTGAGAATTCAGCAAATAAATCCATTATACTTTGTTAGATTTGCGAGCAGTGCGTCTGTGTGTGTGTGTGATATAATATGGTGAAATACTAAAGGTCCACACAGCAGAAAGCTAAAAGGCCTCACTCAGCAGGTGTGAATGTTGCCAGAATAAGCAATGTCCAAAATGACGCACTGGAAAACATCAACAACAGAGCAAGGGCAGCGTGTTGCTCCGTTCCAACGTGCTGCCTATTGAAGCAGCATTTTAAGGCTCCTGTTTCAAAAGGCTATTTAATCCTAAAATACTTTTTTGGGGAAATTGGTTTGCCCTCATTAAAAAATAAATAAATAAATAAACCCAAGATGGATAACCACTGAAAAGAATTATAAAAATGTTCAGGGAAATACACATTTTTTTTTGTATTTGTTTATAAATTATGCTTCTGTTAGCTTAGCAAAATGCTTAAGACAAAAGCTGCTTAAATAAATTGAGCTTTAATGTAAGGAGTGGCACGAAGAGTTGGCGTCTACTTCAAGCATCACAAACCAGATAAAGTCTTCTCATGTTCCACAGAATTTTAAAGTTATAAAATGTAAAATTTTTTGGTTGAAATATGTCTTTAACTAGAAGGTTACATGATGTTCTGGAAATGAAATGTATGCAAGTTTCACCCAGAGAGCTGGGAATAATTAACTAATATGGACACAGATTATTTCATTACATTTTTATCCCACTGCACCAGTGGAGATCAGAGTGTGTATGTGGGAGTGTGTGGGAGCAGCTCTGGTGAATCCACATGGAGATGGAGGTGGTGTGTGTGCAGTTCATTTGCTCTTTCTCTAACACAGAAATGCACCCAGAGGAAATTTGTTTTGCTCAAGGGATTGCTCTTTGAAAGCTCAGAATGGATGTCTCGTTTAAGTATCCACCATGTCTCATGTTTCTCTTCAAATTCCCTAGGAGAAATAAAAATGAGTCTCAAATTCACTATGTTGATAAGTTTAGGGTCTGTATGTTTTTAAACAGGAATGTTTGAAGGAAATAAATACTTTTATTAAACAAGGATGTATTAAATTGATCAAAAGTTACATTAGATACCTTTATAATGTTTTGAACTTTGTTGAACTGAAGATTTGGAACTTGTGTTTCATAATGAAAAGATACAAAAGTATTATGCAGCATGACTGCTTTCAACGTTGATGATAAGAAATGCTTCTTAAACACATAATCAGCATATTAGAATGATTTATGAAGGATCATGTGACACTGAAGACTGAAGACATAAATAAATTACATTTTTAAATATATCAATGAAAAACAGCTATTTTAAATTTGAATAGTATTTCTATGAGGTCTGAGGTCTTAATTTGTGAAAAGCCTGCATTTAATCCTAATTATTTCTTTCTACAAATTATTAAGAACAAACGCTAAGGAACCAGAATAATAAAAAAAATTATGATTCCTGCAACTGCTTCGTAAAATTCAGGAAGCAGTTTAACTACGTTGCATGATCAATCTCCTAAACGTCATAAACTCAAAAGCTGTTGCGAAACAGATGCAGATGAGCATAAGTGGACTATGCAAGAGCCAGACCTGATTATAGTGAGTAAAACAAACATTCTCACACTCACACATATGCAGTGGGTTGTAAGTAAACAGCACAGTGTAGAAACAGAAGGCCTAATGAGGAAAAACTGTTTTGTAAAGCAAAAGAGCCCAGCCTGAAGCCTTGAGCTTCCCCCTCCTCTCTGTCTACCATATACAACAATAAATGAAGGAAGAAAGAAAGAAGAGAAAATAAAGAGGAAGCCTGTGGTCACATGATGTGTGCAATCACAAAGTTTAGACATGAAAGATTACTACATTTATCTTTTATCTACATTTACATATATCTTTATAATTTACTTTGTATAATTGTCTTTGTCTCTTCAGTCAAAAAGAAATTAAGGTTTTTGAGGAAAAGATTCCAGGGTTTTTCTCCATACAGTGGACTTCAATGGGAGCCAATGGGTTGAAGCTCCAAATTGCAGTTTCACTGCAGCTTCAAAGGGCTCTACACGATCCCAAATGAGGAATAAGGGTCTTATCCAGCAAAACGATCAGCCATTTTCTAAGACAAATACAAATTGATATACTTTTTAACCACAAATGGTCATCTTGCAGTAGCTCAACCTCACGCATTACATATATAGTCAAACGCCTTTTACAAGAAAATGTAAAACAATGATGTCAGATGATTTAGAAGTTGGAGGAGAAAACGAGATGGAGTTTTTCGTCACTTCTCTACCATTTTGATCTGCAATGCATAAAAGTCACGGACACGCATAATCGAGCCAGTGGAAGATGAGCATTTGTGGTTAAAGAGTACCCATATATTTATTTATTTTTGAAAACGACTGATCATTTTACTAGATAAGAAAGTTAATCCTCGGCTGGGATCATGTGTCCACTTACGTTATTTTGAGTGCTTAAGGTGCGTTTATTTCTTTCTACATTTTATCTTAAGGGTTTTTCCCATTATTTCAATTTTAGTTTTAGTATAACATTATAATATATTCATATTTTTACTTTTTTATAATTTAATAAGAAACTAATCCAATGTATAGTTGACATTTGAGGCTTAATACTATAGAAAAGCACAAAAAGTTTTTCAGTTAGATTATTTCGGCTTGTTTATTTTAATATAACAATACGGCATGCAGTTGCATCAAACAATGGTATAAACATCATTCAATGTAAATTGTGATAATTGTAATTATAATTTCAAGGGAATAATCGACAATTATGATTTTTGTCATAATCGTGCAGTCCTACTTCAACCTGTTATCTACCACTGAAGTCCACTATATGGAGAAAATAGGAATGTTTTCCTCAAAAACCTTAATTTCCTTTCGACTGAAGGGAGAAAGAAATGAACATCTTGGATGAAATGGGGATGAGTAAACGATCTGGAAATTTGTATTCCGGAAGTGAACTAATCCTTTAATACAAATGAAGTGCATCCCATCAGTTTGAAAATGCCCTATATTTTTTAAGTGGATAAATCCTTATTTCTTGGCATAAATGCATTAATTCACCTTCCGATTTTCACTGAACACTAGCAATACTGATTTCCAGCAATACACTTTCTTTGTTAATACATCATATTATAACAAAAACTCTGTTAATGTGTAATCTTCATTACTGAAGTAAACTTTCCTTTTTAGTGACAAATACGCTTAGTACACAAAAGACCAATTGAAACACAGTTTAGAGATGTGTAATACATTAGATTTAATACAATATGCTTTCATAGTTTGTGTTGTACCTTATCAATGCAAATGATTATATTCATGTGATTTAGACCATGTGTGTGTGTGTGTTTGTAACCTACTTATTGCTAAGTTAGAGAATGTGGGAAGAATTAGTCAGCAGATTGTGGTTGATAATTGGTGTAACTCTAATTTACTACAAACACACTGCAACACACAATGACACAAAGAGACTTGTCCGTGTTTGTAATCTCTCTTCATCTATTCGGCTTTGACTTTTAGGACATGCCCCTCACAACAAGAAGAGTTGCTCCTCAGAGAACGTAACTAAAAGTGTGTGTGTGTCTAAGGCGGCGCTATGTAGCATTATATCCGAATAGCTGCTGAGTGTCTGAAGCTAAAGATCTGTCTTATCCCTGCACATGAAGTCAGCACCTGTTACCATAGCAACACACTGAAACGCGTGGGACAGGAATATTTTTATGAGTCTCTGAAATCATGCTCATAAAAATCAAACAAAGCTCGGATGTGTGTGCGTTTGGGGCTTGGCGCAGGTTTGTATCTGCTCATCAGAGAAACTGAATCCAATCCACTGGACCACAGTGACCAGACTGTTTATTTACTGCCAAACAACCAAACTATCACAAAACATTACCGTCAAAGCATAGCGAACGCCACATGCAGTTGAAGTCACATGGATGTAGAGTTTCACTAGGATTGCTAAATTCATATACATGCAAAAACACATAAGCATTCACACAGGATTTGTATCTTCTGCTGTTTAACAATCATTTTCACATTTTTGGGAATATAGTCAAAACATTTTGACAAAAACTACATCTAAACCTCACAGATTGACATCTTAACTGAACAATCTTTAATTTCATTACCAATATGTTATATATATAAAGAAATCAGATTTAAGAAATCAGTACTTTCATTTGTCAAAGATGCATTAAATTCGTCCAAAATCACTATAAAAACTTTCCAAAAATTATTTAAGCAACACTGTTGTCAACATTAATAATAATAAGATTATTAATAATACTACTAATGATGTTTTCTTGAGCAGAAGATCAGTGTTTTAGAATGATGCTGAAAATTCAGCATTGCATCACAGGAATAAATTACATTTGAAAATATCTAAAACAGAATTCAAATTGTTATAATATTTCACAATATGACTATTTTACATGCTTAACATCTCCAGTCTGAACACTCCTATACAGCCCTTCCTCTGGGTCATTTTTGTCCGTTTTCTTCTCACAAATCATACAACACTGAGCCTGCAGTCAGTCTGGCCATTATGTGGAAATTAAACATCCTGAAAGACAGAAATGCAACAAAAATGTCCTCTGTGAGCAGCTCTGCACTCATCTGGGACTCTTCAAGACACATTTTGTATAGTATGGCTGTGATGACGGCAGATTCTCAAATCACACAAAGGTAAAATCTTAAAAATCACTATTTGCGCCAACGTTTTACATACAGTACAATGAAAAACTGTTGTGCAAACAATTTTCACTTGTTATTGAATTTAGCAAAAATGACACAGAAATGGCAAATAACCCATCAATTTAAACATGAAATTTTGAATTAAATGGAAACATGTTCTACAATAATTTATTAAAAATTACCGGTAATGTTAATTAAACATAACTAAACAGCACTAATTTAACAAAACCTCTTGATTGTTAAACCTAATAATGAGAAAAAATAAACTGATTATCACCAGGTCATGTTACTGTATTGTGAATTAGTGTATAGTGTATAGCTGCTCAGAGGACTGGAAGGAAAGATCTCTCTGCTAAACACCCACACAGAAGACCTCAGGAGATCTTCAGCTCTGGTCAAATGCACTCATACGTGTAAGAATCCCAATTTGACCCTCCAAAAGCACTGTGTAATAAAACCACAATTTGATTCTCCAATTCTCAAGGTGCAGGTCTCCTGTGAGTGTTTGTGTGTGTGTGTTGATGCACGCTTGGATGTAAGCAACATGAAAAAGATCTTATACATTATTCCAAATACACCCATGAGATGGTAGAGTGCTGACAGTGAGGACAACACACACACACACACCATCTCTTTCACTCTCTCAGCATCAGAGTCAATGCCAGCATTTGAAAAAATACAGTAGAAAAGACGACACACTTGCACACAGCATTGCTTGGAAAGCCCACACAGAGATAGGTTTGGAGAGCAAGTAGCTGTTCCATGCTTACAATTACACATTTCTCCTTTCATCCTCCTCCTGCTCTTGGTCTGTTCTTCTCACTCTTTTTTCGTCAGAACCAATGTCTTTGGCCAGAAATAATCTGATTATTGAAATTTAAAGACTATCTGCATACTATTTCTGTCGGTGGACTGGAGAAAAATTGTATGACTTGACTTTCTTCTGTGAAAGAAGAATACTGTAGTCCAAACAACATGAGACCAGTGTTATTGTATTATTATTTATATATAATAATATAATATGTTGAATTAGCTTTTATTTTTCAGTTCCAATCTTAAAGGGATAGTTTACCCAAAAATGAAAATTATGTCATTTATTACTCACCCTCATGTCGTTCCAAACCCGTCTTCAGAACACAAGTTAAGATATTTTTGATGAAATCCAAGAACTTTCTGACCCTGCATTAACAGCAACATAACCGAAATGTTCTCAGGCCAGAAACGTAGTAAGGACATTGGTAGAAACAGTCCATGTGACATTAGATGTTCAATTGTAATTTTACAAAGTTGCATGAATACTTTCAAGTTACAAATTTACATTTTAGCAGCTTGCTTTTCCTGGGAATCAAACCCATGACCTTGCTGTTCCTTGCTAGCATCATATACTCTACTGTTCATAGTGAAATTTATAATTGTATTTGATTTCAGATTTATTTCAATTAAATTAAACAATAACAAAAATTAATGGGACCCCATTGACTTTTTGTCAATGTATGGTTTTAAAAATTATTAAAAATTTTGTCTTTTGAGTTCCACAGAAAAACTACATCATACAGGTTTGTAACAACATAAAGATGTTTAAATGATACCAGAATTTTAATTTATGGGTAAACGATCACTTTTACTACTTTTAATTGCAAAGTAGCTTATGGCTACTTCTCAAACACTGGTTCAATGAAATGAAACTCAATGAAATCAACAGGTTAAACTATGAGCTGTTGGCAATGTCTTGATCCAATCACACAGATGGTGGGTTTGAATCTCATTCATACCAAGATCAGGTCAGACCTCTCAAGAAACATGACTGGCAGCGTTTCAGGATGGTGAGCCAATCGTGGGTAACCTCCTTTCCACCGCCTCAGCTGTTCCCATGGCAATGAGATGCCTGTGAGCTGCAGGCTAATACGATCATGTGGATCTCAGCATGCGTTAAAGTACCTCGTTGGCACCTGTAATCAATGGGCAAACAGCAAATAGCTGCCTCATTGCTTTTTCGAAGCACACACAATCTCCATGACTGGGACTTACTAGCAAATGGGCAACACACTAGGCATAAATCATGGGGGGAAAAGTATGTTTGGGAACTTCTGTCTTTACTCCTCCGCTCTCTGCATATATCACACCTCAGCCTGCGTCGCAGAACCCTCAACAAATCCCTTCATATGCAACTGTTGATAACTGCCGCTGAGAGGCATCTTAGTGTTCTCACTTCAGACAATGAAAAGACTACAAATATTCACACAAAAGGCCTATGAACAACTCAGGCAAATTAACATACTAATGAGGCCTTTATGCTAACGAATTGTGTGTGCTCATTAGAGAAAAAATTGGAGGCAGTCAGTCATGTCTGCGAGTGTGTGTACAAATTTAGGTATTTTTGTCATACACACTCACACCCAAAAACGGCACCGTAAAGCCAAAAACACACAAATGCACAACAGCAAGTTTGCCACCGGCAGCATATCTATTTCCTAAAGTTCTGGCTCTCACCGGCCTGGTGAGGAAAGAAGAAGTGCTACACGTCTCTCAGGGTAACAGGAGACAGAGCGAACTAGAGACACCCACAAACACGAGCCTCCCACCACCCTATTTTAAGAAAACCCCAGTTGGGGCGATACCTGATAGGGATATAAACAGTGTCAGAGAGTGTGGAACGTGGCAGCTGTCCTGAATTAATCACATTTCTCAGCAAATTCTCTTTACCTGTTTGGACCCCTAATGAGGTTTCATGACGAACTCACATATGATGACTAACTATACAATCCTATATGCACATATTACAAATCCCAACTGCCTCAGGTGTAAGTTTAACAACATGGAAGTAGTGAAGTGAAGTGACATACAGCAAAGTATGGTGACCCATACTCAGAATTCGTGCTCTGCATTTAACCCATCCAAAGTGCACACACACAGCAGTGAACACACACCCGGAGCAGTGGGCTGCCATTTATGCTGCGGCCCCCAGGGAGCATTTGGGGGTTCAGTGCCTTGTTCAAGGGCACCTAAGTCGTGGTATTGCAGGCCCAAGACTCGAACCCACAACTTTAGGGTTAGGAGTCAAACTCTATAACCACTAGGCCACGACTTGGTAAGACATTTAACAATGCTTTTCTAATAACATTTCTAATACTTTTAAACACACAAAATGAAAATAAGTAGTATTCACAATTACTTCAAACAGCAGTCAAAAGACGAACGTGATGAAACTAATAAATTGGGGTTCAGTAAGTCACTCATTCAAACGGCTCCGAGTGATTGACACATGTTTTTGATTCCCAAAAAAGAACGGCTCACAAGAGTCACTAGTTAGGGAAACGAAGTTTATTGGCCACGCTGTACGTTTTGGATTCACTAAGAAGAAACCGGCTCATGAAAGTAAATCGTTCATGAATCGGTCTACATTGGCCGCACAGCATGTAAATGATTCACTCAAAAAGAACCGGCTCAGGGGAGTCATTTGTTCGGGAATCGAACTATAGTAGTGCAGGAAACGCTGTTAAGAGTATTTTAGTACAGTGATCTGTCCTCATCAACGGATGAAGATACGTTCGGAAACCGCTGACCTAAACGTCAAGAAAACATTAGTTTAAAAAACGAAACCGACTCTCGGTTCACAGCCCAGATGAGCCATACGAGTCTCTAAATCGCTATTAACTAAATCCACATATTTATCATAAAAATAAAACAATCGAGATTATTATGCTGCTTTCTTTCTTCACTACGATGACGAATGCAGCACTGCCAATGATTATTTTACGTTTGAGTGGCATTATGGTGGAAATGATCCCGTGACGCAAATTTGGAGACATTCTTTCACCACAGCAATTCCACATCGCGCTGATCACATCCACTCTGGACAGCGTCTGCCGTTTACCGAGACACATTCGCAACATTCCAACTACCCCTAAATAAAGCCGGTGGCGCTTCGAACTGCACTAATTATCGCTGACTATCAATAGCTACGCGCAAACGCATTTAACGGAAGGTATGTACCTGTGATTTGAGCAAATGAGGAATGCTTTCCTCCTAAATGATTTTCGGCAACGCCAAATATTCCAGCCGGATCGGTTTCCTCTCTGTTAAGCGTGCAGCTGGCTGCTCCTCGGTGGCAGAAATACCCCAGGGCCGCTTTCGCCCTCCTTACTCGTGCGCACACGCACACACACACGGACCGACTCCGGTGCCTGCCCAGTTCCGGCAAATCGATGGAACCGGCGAAGTGATGCCTCTTTCCCTCGCGCGGCTCTGATGGATGCGCCGGTCACCGGGGCTGTCAGCGCGCGCTCAGATCGAAGCGCCGTTGAAAAATGGAACCTTGGAATCCATGTGATCGGTTCTTCCGCGAGCCCCGAGCAACAGCGGCGAACGAACGCTCGCGCCCCCTCCTCCCTCTCTCTCTTTCTCTCTCTCTCTCGCTCTCTGTCCGTCTTACGTTATAGCGCAGGAAACAAGTTGGTGTCCTCTCACCCGAGCGGGCCTCGTATCATTTCATGACCAAGCATCCCGAGTCAGCACCGGTGCAACCGTAAATCCGTCAGCATCTGTGCATTTCATCTGCAGGCATCAATAACCCTCTTGCTTAATTACAGCTTCATTTGATCATGCAGTTGAGATACTGTGCAACTTGTCCTGCTAGTTTTTCTGTGCATCACGAGAGGGAGAATTTTAAGATGGGCAAATATTGTGAAATAAAGTAACCTCTTCTACCCCCCTTTCCAGATCTCGCCTTGGAAACACACCCTCCACCGAACACACGCGGACACACGCGTCTACGTCATCGCATCAGCTGGGTCCGAGAAGATGCACCATAATTCATGTGCATGTAATATCACATCTGCGCGCGTGGGGTCATTCTGAGATTGTCTGTGCTAGACGGAACTGACCATCCTTGAATAGAGTTTGATCCAAAAACATTTATATTAATCAATTTTGTGCACATCTTATTTATCCTCGATAAAGAGACAGTTCGAACAAAAATCTAAATTCTGTCATCATTTACTTACCCTTATGTCTTTTTAAACCTGTACGATTTTATTTCTCCTGTGGAATGTGTTCAAACAATGTGTTTCATCTTTTGAGTTCCTCGTAAAGAATGTCATATACGGTTGGAGTGATATTGGGATGAGTAAATTATGACAAAATTAAAATTTTTGGGTTACCTATCCTTTTAAATTGCATTTATATAGCTTTCGTTTAGCCTGCCCTGATTATCAGGGTTAACCATCAAACTACCCTTGTAATATTTAGAACTATTTTCCTGTGTATATTATTCAAAAGAAAAAATAAATTCATAATATTTAATCAAAATGAAAAAAGATAAATAAAAATAAATTCAGCCAACATAACCAAACACTATTTTTCTTCCCAACCACCTGTCACAGAGAGAAAAATCAAATGTTGTCTGACCTTTTTTCTCATTGACTATTCTATTTTATCCTACCTTGAAATGCCTTACATCATGTAACTATTTGTTCCTGTGACTAGTGCAGTGCCAAGGTCAACTGAAATACATATACTGATAAAAAGAATACACTGAAAGTTGTACAGTATGTTGCTTTGAATAAAAGTGTCTGCTGTTAGCACACATGTAATAAAATGGGTTGCAAACACACAATAAAACTCCTTACACAACTTCCTGTGAGTGTGTGACATTTATAGACATAAGTAAATGTAACAGACGTTTTTGAATTTAAGATCAATTCTGTTGACATACAGGGCTGTACAGGGTTAACGAATGATCTCAGATCAGCTGTTTACAAGTGAAAATCTATTTAAATCTAAGGCCTTTTACTGACAATCAGATACAAAACATATCAGTCACCTAATCTGTGTTCCTGCAGATATCATTAATGCTGATATTATCAGTTCTACTTCCAGCCAAGGAAAGTGTGTGTGTGTGTGTGTGTGTGTGTGTAAGAGAGAGAAAGAATGTGCCCAGGGTAATCAGCCCACTGTACCAGCCTCTTCTAATTATGGCTGCCCTTCACATGACCAAATCATTTATCACACATATAACAAAGCTAAAACAAATGACCACAGATGAACACACACACCAGCTGTTCTGTTGAGGAGGATTGTGCACATTTAGAGTGAAGGACAAATCAGCTGAGGAGTGAATCAATGAATGAATCAATCGTTCCCGAGCTGATAGTCAAACATCTCTCTGGTTTTTGGTAATAAAACCTTGGCATTTTTCCCCACGCGTTCCCAGTTGCTTCCAAATCTCTGGATATTTGATGCTCAATTGGCTGCCTAATGTGTGTCTTATAATAATTTAAATGAATGCAAGTACTTCACAGACACAAACATTAACCAACTAACAAATCAGGGATTTGAACAAACCACTGATCTTAAATATTTAACAATGCAATGTAACTCAGTTTTTAAAGCCTCATTCACACTGACACCAGTGGCCATTTTTACTCCATATTCAACCAATTCAGATCACAAGGTTGCACAACACTTCCTTTCAATTCACGAATGAAAAAACTTGGTGACACCCACAGGAAGTAGAACTGGAATTTTTAATTGGAACAGCGGGAACAGAGTCTGCATTTTACTGAGTTACAATTCAAAGACACATAACATGGGTCAGGCACTAAAGTAAGGCATTCTCATCGCTTTACAAAAAAAAAATAAAAAAACTTTCTATTCAAAAGAAAATCTTGAAAAATGTTTCACGGTTACCACAAAAATATTAAGCAGCACAACAGTTATCAACATGGATAATATTAAGCTATGTTTCTTGAGCATCAAATCAGTATATGATTATTATTTCTGAAGGACCATGTGACACTGAAGACTAGAGTAGATGGCTGCTGAAATTAATTTAAATTAGAATATTAAATATTTGTATATTAAATAAAAAAAATCTGTTATTTTACAGTATTATAATATTCCACTATATTGCTGTTTTGATTAAATAAATGCAGCCTTGATGAGTAAGATAAGAGTATAAGACCACCAACATTTTTAAGGTATCTATCTATCCATCCATCCATCCATCCATCCATCCATCCATCCATCCATCCATCCATCCATCCATCCATCCATCCATCCATCTATCTATCTATCTATCTATCTATCTATCTATCTATCTATCTATCTATCTATCAGGCTTTCCAAATATCAGTTATCCCTTCTGTCATTTTTACCAGAGCTCAAAGTGTGTGTGTATCCTCACTCTCTCTTCTGACTCTTCAAAACACTAGCACTGTGGTGGCGAGTTTTGCACAAAGCAAACGCTGCTCACATTTTCATCAACGGGCAGACTCTGGCGGACACTGTGCCCACAGCAGTCACGAAGAGGCTGATGCAGCGAGAGCCAGAGAACAGAAGATATAGACCTCAGCTCCTGCGGTGAGACAGGCGTGTGGCAGGCAAAAGGTCCGTCAGCTGACTCAGCCCGTCTGTCCACCCTCAGTCGTCTTACCTAATGGGGATAACGCCTATAGTAGCCAGGTCTAATGCACGTTGATGGGAAATTAACACAGTAAATGAAGGGCCATTCATCTGTTCTGTCATCTTTAACAGAGGTCAAACTGTGTGTGTTTCCTCACCCTCTCCTCTGACTCCTCAAAACCACAGCTGCTCCTCCACAGAGGATTCCATGTTTTATGGGGACATTCCGTAGACATAATTATTTTATACCGCACAAACTGTATTTCTATCCCTTCACCTTAAATCTACCCCTTAAAAAATAGTGGGACTTAATTTAATTTAATTAAGTTATTTTTTTATGGGGACCAAAAATTGTCCCCACAAGTTCAAAATGTACTGGTATTACTGTCCTTGTGGGAATATCTGGTCTCCATAATGTGAGGAATACCAGTTACACACACACAATACACACATACACACCAGGCTTGTAGCAAGGCTTAAAGCTTCTAGCTAATAAGTTCAGTGTTTAAGAAGTATAAATACATTTGCATTGAGGAATGAAAATAGATAACATAAGACATTTTTCACATCCCATAACTTTCATAATGTGCGATCATCATTTAAGAAAACGGATGCTAATCTAAAATACATTTTATGACACCAAAATAAATTAAAGGGGGGTGAAATGCTATTTCATGCATACTGAGTTTTTTTTTACACTGTTTAAAGAGTTGGATTCCCATGCTAAACATGGACAAAGTTTAAAAAATTAATTTGTACGTTTGAAGGAGTATTTTTGTTCCAAAAATACTCCTTCCGGTTTGTCACAAGTTTCGGAAAATGTTTTTTTCGAGTATGGCTCTGTGTGACGTTAGATGGAGCAGAATTTCCTTATATGGGTCCTAAGGACACTTCTGCCGGAAGAGCGCTCGCTCCTGTATAGCAGCGCACTGAGAGGCTGTGCACATACAATCACTGATCAGAGCGAGAGCGTCGCAAAATGTCACAGAAGTGTGTTTTTGGTTGCAAGGGCAAGGCAAACCTGCACAGATTACCAAAAAAAAAAAACAGCAATAAGGGACCAGTGGATGGAGTTTATTTTTACAGAGCATCAACGGAGTTGTGCAAGTGTTTGTGTTTGTTCCCTGCATTTCGAAGATGCTTGTTTTACAAACAAGGCCCAGTTTGACGACGGATTTGCACATCGTTTATTTCTTAAGGATGATGCAATCCCAGCGAAAAAGGGTCACGATCGTGTGTTGGAACCGCAGGCGGTGAGTAAAACTGCTTCAAATATCTCTGTGTTGTTAACTTAGCTATCAAGTAAACAACATGCGATGTTGTCATCAAACTGCACTTTCCACATGTACAGCTTAAAAAAAAAAAAAAAGACGACATAAAGTGGAACTTAGTCATTTTCCAAAACCGCTAAGCAAATATATACAGTTTCAGTACATACCACATAGAGACGTCGTTGCTGATGCTGCTCTTGTTAAATTTTAGCCTCTGGATCTGTGTCACAGCTTCCAGATGCTCTCAACGTAAAGCTTACTGGCACTCGTGATTCTTTAGCTCCGCCCACACGTCACGCCTCCAGCCTGTCGTGTTTTTCCGGGAAAAATGGGTACAGACTATCTTTCTCTTATGAATATAGTGAAACTAAAGACTTTTTGGAGTTATGAAGGATGCAGTACTACTCTATAGGTACTCAAGATTAACGGGATATTGAGTGAAAACGAGCATTTCACCCCCCCCCCCCCCCTTTAAAATAAAACTAAAATAATTTTTTTTTCCTATTTGCACTTTATCTTTAGCAGGTCTAACATATTTAAAATAAAAATGAAAACAAATCAAAGCTACAAATGTCTGGAGAAGAAATCTGGAAAAGAATAATGTGAGAACAAATGAAAACTAAACAAATAGAAAAGACAAGTTTGAAATGAAACAGAAATAAAAATATTATAATTAAAAATATATTTTTTAAGAAATTAACACTTTTAATGAGTAAGAATGCATTAAATTGCTGTTCTTTTGAACTTAATATTATTTATATTAAGAATTCTGGGGGGAACTGCACCATGATTTCCATATAATTTGTAAGCTACAGAATTGTTTCAACACTTGCCAATTCAGCATATTTAAATAATTTATGAAGGATCATGTGACACTGAAGACTGGAGTAATGAATGCTAAAAAAAAACACAGCAATAACATTTTAAAAATACATGAAAATAGAGAAATCTTATTTAAAATGATAATAATATGTGTATTTGTGACGTACATCACCACAATATTGTATATCTGTGTAGTGATGTCACAGAGTAAAGGGTTGGAGTAAGTCTGTGCCCTGTATGTAGATGCCCAGATGGCTCGTTAGTGCCAGTATATTTGTGTGTGCAAACATGATTGGCAGAGCTGGAATGTGTGTGTGCGTGCTGAAGTATGAATGAATCTGAGGTTGTGTGTCTACGAGATAATGCATTCGTGTGTGTGCTGTGCCATAGTTCTGCCAGAGGGTGTGTATGTGTGTGTATTTTCTGCCTGAACAGTCCTTCTGCTGCAGAGCATCAGGATATTTATAGAACACAGAATTATGATGAAGAAAAACAATAAGCTATGCATATTCAGCATCACATGGATGAAAAGGATTATTGGTCAGTAATGGTGCAGTGCGAGGAAAATTTTGTTGGATAGAATGGTTTATGTGTGTGTGATACTGATGTTACCAGCTTCAGCTAATTATACAGTATGAGCTCTAAGAGATAATTACAATACGAAGAGTTCATGTGGGTGTTTGTTCTAAGAGAGGAAAAAGGGGTTTTCCGCTAAACTTTGCCAGTTTCACAGCAGGCCCCTTGTGTAACCTTCACACGCACACACACCTTTCTATCCTCTCTGCCATGTGATTTGCTAGCTCAGGAAGTATGCAGTAAATATTGAATTTGATTTTTCCTTTTCTTAGTGCTGGGATTAATAATTGATGCCGTTTTCTTACAGTTTGTGATGAAAAATTGAAGCACACGTGTGAAGGAGTCTCAAGACACAGTCCAAGAACACGACTACACACTTACAAATACGAAACGCTTAAATACACACACACACACACACTCACACATACACACACACACACGTGTGACATACAGTACAGGCCTATATACTGTATTTATGCAAATACATATGCCACATATATACAAGTTTGCTTGCAGAAGGCAGTTTATTAGTTACTGTGCTTGTGACACAGCACAATATAGATATTCTTCAAACATTGTCTTTAGAGTTTTTTATAAACCCTATACAACTTCTCAATTAACTGGCTAATATGCAGACATTATTCAAACTTGTTTTTAATTTCTACAAATATTCTATCAATGAAAATCAATGTGAGATTTTTTAAAACTTACATTTTAAACTACAGATAGCAGAAATCTTAATAAAAAAAATATTAATGTCTTACTGATTAAAATCTTACTCACCCTAAACATACATACAGGTTGAAAGATTGCATAAACCTAGTTTGTTAATGTTAATTCTTAAGAACAGGAACCTTAGGCCCTATTAGAGAAGAAGAGAGCACTTACGTCTCCTCTGTGATGAGGCTCTGCAGGTGAGATCTGATGGATTTGAGCCAAATAAACAGTCATATTTAAAGTTGACAAGTCAAGTCTCACAGCATCTTCCACAAATCTTCCTGCATTGCATTAGCTGCTGGATTGGCTTCCTGTGGGAATTGATTCATTTGTGCAACCATCATCCAAGTCGCAAAGCTCCCACTGACCTTTGACTTCTGAATTGGTCCAGTTCTGAAGGACACGGGAAGGAGGAGATACTTTCCCTGGCTGCTTTAACATGTCTTCTTCCAGGTCTCTGACACTCATTTGGCTTCCTAAAATATAATAATTTGCATTTTGATTGAAACATTAATGCAAAAGAGACCATTCACACAAAATGTGTTTATCTTCGAAAAACGCAAGATGCAGGCAGTTGAGTGAGGAAAAAAAGTGGTTTACTTGTGTTTACACAGAAAAACAGTGTGAAAAGTAGTTCAGTGAAATGGCAAAAAGCGTTCTGTGGTGTGTTTACTGTTCTAGTCAAATCACACATTTGCAACCACAAAACAATAGGCAAAATGTTCCCTCACAATTAATTGAGAAGTTACACTGTACATGTGTCTATGTGTGAAGCCTGACAATGCCTTGGCCAGATTTCTAAAACACTGTTCATGTTTTAGTTTGCAATACTAATATTAGAAGCATGCATGCACAAACCCACTAGGCAACATCTTACATTTAAATATTTTGCAGGCCCATTTTGTTCCTCTGCGGCAGTGAAAATGGAATGAATTAGACTGAAATGTTCATCTCTGCAATGATGAATAAAAAATAAAGATGTTTACTAGCATCAGTAAGGCTCTAGCTCTGTGGTGGAGGTCTGAATGTTGTTCAAGAGGTCTAAGTTAAATGCAATTGTCACCATTAGTAGAGAGTCAGATTAATTGCTCAGTGTTTTACTCTTTGCTAACCTTTGGCATTTTTATTATATATTTAAGAAATGTATACTTTTATTTATGCATTAAATTGATCAAAAGTCTCAGTAAAAACACTGATTTCTAATAAACTTTCTATCCATTACAAAAAAAACTTAAAAGAATAATGACAATTTCCAGTTTTTAACACTGATATTAATAAGAAATTCCATCCATAGGGAATATATATATATATATATATATATATATATATATATATATACACACACATTACTTTAAAAATGAAGAGAATGTAAGTTAACCACATCTTGAATTACCTTTTTCAACGACCAAATCATGGTAAATAATGGGTTAATGTGCAAAATACAGAACAAATGTCTTATTTTATCACATAAATGAATATACTAACTTATGATAGACTAATATCAAATAAATGATAAATTAATAATAAATGAAACACTTTTTTCCAGCATCAAATACCCTGTAATTCACTGTTATAAAAGCATTTCTCTGCTACAGCAACACTTGTCATGACAAATTAATTAGTCTGTTTTTGTGCTCCTCACCTGACCAGCCAAAACATCTCAAAAGTTTATTGAAACATACTAGAGCCTTTCCGTGTCAACACTGTTTTGACTCGAACTGGACACATGAGTGGCTTTAATGCCCCCTGAGGATATCTGGACTCCTGAAGTCAGTTTTGTTGACGTGTTCCCCTCGGCCCTAGAGGATCATTCCCACTTGTGCAATTAAAGTGACGGAGCACATGATATGACAGTGCTGGAATTTCCAGCAGGAGAGTGATGAGGGGGAAGAGGGAAAGTCAGCAGGGGCTTGTTAAAATGTGCCTCCGAACAAAGCTTCACATCACACAGATGAGTCAGTGCTGGCGTTAACATCAGCCTGAGAGCCGCAGCCTGAGCACAGATCCTGTTTGGAAATAAACATGTACTCCTGGTCAGAATCAAGACCGTGTGCTTCTCCACAGCTGGACGCAAGATAAACCAAAGATTAGACCTTTAAAATCACACAACCTTTGGTGTAGCATTGATCAAAGCAGCAGGGGGTGATGTTCCACACAGATATTAGCGCTTGCTCTAGCATCTCACTGATGCATTTATGGATGATTATGTGCAGGTTGCATTGTACAGTTTCAGTTTTATGCCTTGCAAATTTAACCATTTGTTTTTCTGAGATGTATTATACATTGCTGTTGTTATAAAGAATACCTTTAAAAATACCTTTAGTTTTTTGTAAAAAAAAAAAACTTTACATTAAATGATATAAGTATAAAAACTTCTAAATTATTATTCTAAAATGTCATTGAGATTCATTAATACACATACATGGGAAATCACATTCACAACAGGTTTTGATGGACTAAGAATATAGCAGCGATTTACAAGACGGCCCATTCACATGTTTCTGGCTCTCTGATGTTGGTTAATGATAAACATAGTATGCAAGTAATTGTTTTAAACTCTGAAACTTTAATAACTAAAATTGCCCTGTAAAATAATCAAATGAACCCAGAGAGACACTGCTAAAGACCAACAGCCTAAATAAGCTCATCAAGAAAGCATGGCTCTGGACTTCTGGAGGTCATTGCAGAAAAGACAGTAATTTCCAAACTGCGGATCATCATACTCTACACACTCCATATTATATGCTTGCTGGAATGAGATGTACAGTGAGCAGTAGGCTGATCCAGCACTGGTGTACAGTAGGTCATTCATGCCTACTGCCTATAGACTGTACCATGGACCCATCATGTGCACAGGCACCATTGGTTCTGTTAGCACCACTGAACGAGCAAGGGGTTTTATTCACTCAGATGCAGTACTGGGGCTTGAGTTATGCATTACTGTGAATGTGAACTGACATGGAATAATGTTTACAACCTTCCTGACGCCATAAAAATATAGGAGCACCAAAGTGGACAGAGAGTCTGCTGCAAACATACCCAGCCACACAAGTGCACAAGGACATACTTTTCCTAAATAGACCACAAAGTGGCATTCCATATGCCAGACAGTAGAGTCCAAATTGGTAGTTTCGGAGCTAGATATAATGTGATCGTGCAGATTTATTATACAGTGACAACCATGGTATACTGCACAGTTTTTATTGGTGTGTTACATCTGCAGGCCAGCAGGGGGAGTTTAAGGTTTTAGAGTTTTATGTGCCTTTCTTTAGTGGAGCTCGCTGCCCCTCCTGGTACTCCTTCGAATCCTCCCAGGGACGTGGGCCACGAATGTTCTTCCATCCATCCAAGTCCAAATCCTTTAATTTCTGTAGGAACAAAAGAGATTAAGCTATATTAAATCATCCCCCAAAAAACCACAAATCACATGCACAAACACACAGACATGTAATATCAATTGTCAGGTCTCAAAAGCTACCAAAAAAAAAAAAAAATCATAACAAATACATTAAACTTTAATCAAGTTGTAATGGCCTGGACGCTATGTTACATAAACTAAACTTAAAAATTTTTGTTGATGGTGAACAAAGCTACATTTTTTTTAATCATAAATACAGTAAAAATAGTCATGTTGTGAAATATTATTACAATTTGTAAATAAAACTTTTCTATCTGAATATGTTTGAAAAATGTATTTATTCCTGTGATGGTAAAGCTGAATTTTCTCCAGTCTTCAGTGTCACGTAATCCTTCAGAGATCGTTTTAATATGCTGCTCAAGAAACATTTCTTATTTTTATGAATGTTGAAAACAGTTGTGCTGCTTAACATTTGTGTGGAAACCATGCTAGATTCATTTTTTTTTTTAAATGAATACAAGTTCAAAAGAACAGCAGAAATCTTTAGTATCATTACAAATGTCGGTAACACTTTTTAATAACTGCATGCTATTAATCATTAGTTAAGCATTAGGAAACAGTTAATTCATAATTTATAAAGCATTAATAGACATTTATAAGCAGTTTATAAATACAGATATAAATGATTTATACCTGATTTAAGAGCATATCTATAATGTATTTAATAATAGTTTTTTCATACTTTATTAATGATCAATTTATCATTTCTAAATTAAGTATAGCATTATTTACAAACCAGTTATTAAGTTGTCAGTGGTTCATAAGATCATTTAGAAATTGTAAGTAAATGATTAATAAACTATTTAAATGTGCATTCATACATTTTTTATTCAGACATATAGTAATAGTTACTTATAGTGTTAATAAATGGTTTATTAACATGTATTTCTACTGTAATTCAGGGTTAATTCAGGTAGTTATAAAACGTGTAGTTGTTAGTTAACTATTTTTGTGAGCTCATCTAAAGTGAGGACTATTTATGCCTTGTAAAGCTTTTACAAATGAGATTTAAAGGCTGTTAATATTTCTAATACATATTAGATGAGCTCACATAAATAGTTAACTGACCACTACTAAAGGCTTTATAACTACCTGAATTTACTACATTTCTTGTGATCTTATGAATCACTGGCAACTCCTAAATAACTGGTTTGTAAACAATGCTATACTTCATTGAGAAATGATAAATTGATAATGAATAAAGTATGAAAAACAATTATTAAACACGTTATAGATATGCTTTTAAATCCAGAATAAAGCATTTATATCTGTATTTATAAACTGCTTATTACTGTTTATTAATGCTTTATAAATTATGAATTATCGGTTTACTAATGCTTAATTAATGATTAATAGTGTGCAGTTATTATAAAGTGTTACCCAAATATCTTTGCTGACACTTTAGATCAACCTTGCTGAATTAAATCTTCATGACCCCAAAGAGAACATTAAACTAAGTACACTAGTTACCAAAGAGGAGTCAGCTACAGCTGGGTGTTTTTATTTTATTTTATTTTTTATGATTCATGGAGGATCAGTGTAAGATCTAAAATAAAATAAAAATTAAGATGACACATGACTCCAGTTAATATATATGGTCTAATGAACAGCTGTGAGATGACAACATTTCCCTGCTTCCACTTGAGGGCGCTCTTCTACTACTGTCTGGCAGCAGAGGGTCAGATCTAATAGCAATGTAACTTCTTAAAATGGCTGCAAAGCTAAAAATAAAGTTTTTAAAGTCAATAAATTACCATCGCAATATAATGACAGGCTCAACCAGCCACAGCCTGAAAGGAAGATGCTAAATGAACCAAGTGCCATCCAGTGGACTAAGTCAAGACTAAACAGCTAACTAGACATCTTCCGTCTAAAATAACTTACAGCATGCTAATTGTCGGGTCAGTCAGTCTCCCTGGAGAAACCAAATGTTATGTGTCCTGCTTGACAAACTGCATGACAAAATTGTGATTACAGTTTCTGAGTCACTCTGTGTTAAGTCCAAACCTGCTCCGGTTGCATTTAAGATGCCAGATGCTTAACCATTAAAGTACAACAACCTCACTAGCGAGTAAACATAACTTCCAGTCCGCAGCAAAACAGCAGATGGCTCTATAAAACATTATAGCACTATAAAGCATTACTGCAGTGCACACACACACACACACACAGATTCTCCATCTATTCATCTCATTCTCTCATTACCTCATACTCCTCCTGAAGTATGGCTGACTGTTTTTTAGTGTTCACCCGGGCTTCCAGTGCAGGGTCCAGCTTAAACAAACATGCAAATGAGAAAATACAAATGATGATAAGGGGAAACTATAATAATCTTTTATTAAACCGCATAAATCAGTTCCAGCTGAAGTTCTGTTAGTGTCACTTGGCCTGTACATGAAAAGATTATATGACGTTATATGTTAATCTGTGAAGTTTAACATACCTTCTTTTTCATCTTCTGTGCATCATATCTTATCTGTGTGAATTCTCTCAATCCAAACGACCCTCCAACAACCAGCAGCTTCAGACAAAGATTAAATATGAGCACTAGGGTGTTTCATTATGTACAGGGAATATGATTGATTTGACAAAGGTAGAAAGTTGACAACAATTTTGAACAGAAAAAGAGAACTTGTAAATATACTGCACAAAAAAAAAAACAGATTTATATTAGAATAGACATGTGCCGGTATTGGATAATGTGATATATCAAGGTAATGAGTATGCACGATAATGTTATCTTGGACACTTCTAAATACAGTGAATAATTATATATTACAAATTATTCAGAATTTGGAATGCATTTTAAGAATAATTTTCCCATCAACTGGTCAAAATGCACAACACAGCACTATGCTGCTTGAAAGACCTGTGTGCTGCTCTGATGTAAACAAGCAGGCATGAGAAGCACAAGGGAAACACGTGAGAGACGCGCTGAATGAAAACACATTCACTCTCTGACAGCAGATGGCGCTAAACTGCAGTCAAATGCAGCCCTTACCCTGGAAACCCCATAAAAAAAGCAGCGGCTACTTTCTAAAACATATTGAAATAATTTTAAATAGCCATTATAGCCATTATTTTTTTATGGATTCACTAGTGTTCATCACAGCGCCAAATACTTAAATATACATACTTAATAGTGTAAGTGTTTTGATTCTTTACTACAACATATTCTCTCATCACTCTAACTGTATTCATTTTTTCGTTGTTATAGGCATCAATGAATTGCTTTACATAATATTTTCATATTACTGCGTAAAAATTAACACATAAAACCCTTAACTGAAAAGGGTGGGGTGGGGGTTACTTTACAACATACTTCATTAAATATTAGTAATGTTGGACAAAGATTGCATAACTCAATTTTCTAAATAATAGTTGACGGTAATTAAAACAACAGTTAGATTTAATATTACATCAGATTACAATTAATAGTATTACTATTATTTAAACCATGAATTCGGTTTTGTTATTACCTGGTCTTGTGGTCCACAACTTTTAAAATCATATAAACATTGGACTATAATCAGTGAAAGCTCATTCTGCGTACGAACATTACAGCGCTCACCAGCATCGGGATCCCATATTTCAGTGTCCTGTTCTTTTGGAGTTTACGAACTTGATTCCACATGTTTAGTTAATGCATGTCATTCTACAATTTCATATTATCAACAATAAAGTCAGTCGGACATAATTCAATATGACTCGACCGGGCAGCCTCATATTGCGTCCGTGTAAAACTAAGGAAGAAGTTATTGGTTCCACTTCAAAAAAAAAAAAGACGAATAGGA
Organism: Carassius auratus; assembly: GCF_003368295.1. Classification (NCBI taxonomy): domain Eukaryota; kingdom Metazoa; phylum Chordata; class Actinopteri; order Cypriniformes; family Cyprinidae; genus Carassius; species Carassius auratus. Next base: position 6,155,040 of record NC_039280.1, read on the forward strand.
ATGAAATTATTGTGTAAATGAAAGCACATTTACAGTGTTACTTTAGTTCAGCTACAACCGAACACAATAGATCTCTTAACTTTATATTTGAACGTATATTAGAACTTAATATTAGTTCTTGTCATGGAAATATATTTTCTAAATAAATTTAGGACTTTTTTTTTTTTTTACCAGAAAACATGTAACTCAAGAAATGTAACTAGTTTTGTGGCTTTTAGACCACATCTGTTAACTCTTGATCCCATTTATCTATATGCTTGTATACTCTCTAAATTTGTACATAATGCACTTTTCCTTTGAGGACATCTAAACCAAAAATGTCCTATAGGTACTTAGAAAAGTAAATTATTTTCATAGTGTTTGTTATTACATCACAGGTCAAAGAACACACAAAGGCAAAATGGCACATCGAGATCTCTAATAAATTTACTTTATCAAAAGCTATGAAAATAAAATAAAATGCGTACATTGTGTGAAAATATAGGATTTCTTACACTTTCTTCCACTTACCTGTTTTGTTAGGAAATATACAGCAAATTCAATTTAAATAGTAATACGTTGAGTAAATATAGAAATTCATGTCTTTCCTTTTACATTACAATAGATCATTGTCTCAAGTTAACACATTTCTCCTTGATACCAGCCATTAAAAACACAAACACACAACTGTGATTGTTTCTTTATTTAAATTTTCATAATTTTTAAACGTTTTTTTATAAGGTGAAGAAAAATACCTTTTTTGTTCTGTATAATAAAATATGTTAACTTTATTCCTTTATGAAGAGGAAAAAACAAAAAACAAATTAAGTAAAAATACAGAAAATGTTCCTCCTGGAAGGGAGTTTTCAATGTTGCGCTTGAAAGCAGAAAGGGGAATATCTGTTCATGAAGCCTGACTCAACATCAACAAGCATTTACTGTATGGAAAAAAGCAGATCAATCGTAACACATGGTCATGCATTATCACATGAGTCAGAGGTCAAAATGATGCTGCCTGCCACATGCTTTATGTACAGTATATTTGTAACCGTTTGTTGCATATTGTACATTTACACAGAGAAAAGAGTATCAGGATTGCCTGTCCCATTTCCTATTTTCTCCTTCAATGTGACAAACACATAATTACCAAGAAGGATCTTCTGACAAGCATGTGAAGGCTGCATCATTGTGACACAAACCCCGAGACAGGCTTCATGAACAAAGCTGGAGAAAGAACAGGAAGTTGTATATGACACACAGGAAGGGCCTGGGCTGATAGGATAGAAAAATGAGTGAACGTCATTGGGTGCTGCCAATGGAAGCTGCTCTGATGAGCTGATCTGGGACCAATTCTGCCTGCTCTGCTTATTGGTGCTAGATCAACATTTGAAGAGCCACTTTAACTCTCATAGTGCGCGAGCTATGTGTGTGTATGAAAACGCATATTTGAAGGCAGGTTGGGAGGGGTCACGGTTCAGAGGTCACTCTCCCCATAGAGGGCGGTGGAGAAGGACATGTAGTCAAGAGCTCCCGGGACGGCGTCAGGGCCGGTGTAAGGCGTCATGCGGGCGATGCAGTACTCGGCCTGGTCAGGGGGGAGCTCACGCCGCAGCTCATCCGCCAGGATATAGTTCTGCATGAGGAGGGAGTTATATATTTTGTTATTAATTTAGACACTTTAACACTGGGGAATGATTTTTCTGGATGTTGTATATGTACCTTGTCTCCAGCTAGGACTTTAAAGGATGCCATGACCTGATCAGCGGTGTCCGTGTCGGCCGTCTCGCGAGACATAAAGTCAATGAAGGCCTGGAATGTGATCAGTCCCAGTCGGTTAGGATCCACAATGCTCATGATGCGGGCAAACTCCGCCTCTCCCTACACACAGAGAAACAGTTCTTAATCACTATGAAAACACTATGAAAACACTATGAAAGATCGTTCCTCATTGGGTTAGCATAGGTGATGCCATTTTATTTTATTTAGAGATAATGGTCTAATATACCTGCTTTTAATCCATGAAATTCAAAAATGATCTATTTCCTTACATCTTGATATTTGTAAAACCTCAGCTTTTCAAAACTATATAACATGTTAACTTTGTTTGCTTATGAGTGATGTTGCATGCAGATTATAAAATTATTTTTTAAAATATCAGTTGATGCTAGTTTAAGAAAACTTAAGAAACATTCTCAAGTAATAACCACATTAGTGTTGTTGCTGTTAACTAAAACTAATGCTAAATCTATTTTAAAAGATCACTTTCAGTTACTGAAATAAAAAAAAATAAAGTATAAATATTACATGAAAACTTTTCACATAATTCACATAAGCTGAAAAAGATAAAGCTATATAGAAAATTTTATAAATAAAAAATGGGAAGCAAACATTATAAAAATATAGGCTATATACATAATTCAAAGTGTTAATAAATATTATAATAGCATATAAATAATCTGAACCACACACACATCTAAACAGACTAATCAAGAGATTCTAACTTTCTGCTTGACTATATTATCCACCTTAGTTTTCAAATTTGAAGTAAGCTATTTCCTTTAAATATGTGAGACAAAGATGAATTACTAGTGCAGAAAACAGAAAAACTATTTGTGCAACAAGCCAGTACATTTATGGACTGTTTTTGTACAGCTAAAATAAGTTGGAAGCGGCTAAAACCAAGAAGCCTTACACATTCTAATTATATTATAATTCCATTTAGTAGATATAAATCCATAGTTATCCCATGTAATGGATATACATTTCTACTAGATCTTGTTTATAATGAGTCATATAGGTATTATAACTGGACTATAATCCAGTGGGGTTTTTTTAATAGTTCATGCTACTTTTTCCAGAAATACTTAGTAAAATAATAACCCACATACATGTAACTAACCCAACAAAATCTGTCCGATTTACCAGATAAAACATGGAGATTAAAACTGCTTTAACAAACCTCTGATTTTCCAGGTTAATCCACTGGGATTATTAATATCAGTTTTCAGATTCATTTTAACAGTTACCATACATTATCCATGGGGACTAAAACCTGGTCACAACCCATGGAGATCTGAACTCTCTGCTTTACCATATTATAACCCATGGAGATGAGGCAGGCTCTGAAGTCTTCTGCATCCATCATGCCTGTTCTCTTCTACAGGAACCCACCAGGGACAAACAGAATCAGGTAGTAGTAGAGAGAAAGATGAAGAGCGAAAGAGGACGGGGGGAGTAAAGGTGAAGGAAGTCATTTTAGAGGAAGGTTTGAAAGAAAACGAGACAGAATAGAAAAAAAGAGTAGAGAGGAAAAACAAAACAAAAAGAGTGTGGTTAATGGTTGAACTCCCTAACTGGTGTTGGTGTGTGTGTACCTGTGCGTCGTTCCCGATATCGAAGCCCAGACTGATTAGGCAGGCTTTGAATTCCTCAGCGCCCAGTGTGCCCGAGTGGTCCTGGGTGTCAGAGCCGTGGGCAGGGTCAGAGGTCAGCAGCGTGGACATGCAGTACACACATGGGAGGGGTGAGGGAATGTCATGCAGACATGTGGAGGGGTGGAAGAGTGTCCATGCAGAAGTGAAAAACGAGACAAAAGAAGAGAAAAGTGCACAAACGTTAGGACAAACTGTGCAGTACTGTGCCGTGAGTGAGGACAGAGAGTGACTGTGAGGAAAGATCTGCTAAAAACTGTGCCCGTTGTGCTCGGTTAACTATGTTTTGTTGGTTTAACGATGTTAAGGTGTCTTGGGCGGCACTGTGTGGGTTTTTAGTGCAGCGTTAGGTTTCAGCATGGCAGTCTGTAATCTGGAACTTGTGTGGGTGACATATACCATAATGCCACTCTATGCACATCAGGTCAATTATACAAACGCATTGTTATGAAAGTAAAAACTTGGATATTTGTGCATTTTGCCAATTTTGGATGCTTATAAGTTAATTACTTAAACAGGACAGGAACCGCAAGGTACCAAGGTTGTGCTCCACTTAGCATTAAAAAATTCAATCAAATTATGTTGAATATTATTTAAGGTCACTAAAAGGACCTAAAAAAAGGCTTGAAGTTTTTAGGCCTTCCAGACTTGGACCATGATGGAAAAACATTTCATTTCCCAGAATGTCATTAATGGCTGAATTTCTCTGAAGAGTATTTTTTTTAAGTTTTACTTTTTGTCATTCCAATTCAACTTTTATAACTTTAATAAATTCAGTTCATATAACATCAGCTAAAAGGGAAAAAAAAAATCTGTTCACACCAATAAAGATACCTATAACAAGAAGTATATTAGCGCCTACACCAATGCACGATTATGGTGTGTTTATTATAAGCAAGTGCTAGAAATGAGTTCTCTGCAGCTTTAAAATGTCAAGCTCTTTAAAGAATAATGATTACTGACTGGAATACCGATTCAATCAATCATCAGCTGGAAAAAAATATATATAAGTGATTCAAATGATATCATTCCTCTGTGCCATTATTGTTAAGTTGTGGTGTGGACTCTGCTATTCTTTTACATGTAGAACAATTTTTAAAACTACTTTATTATTTATCTTTATCGTCCTTTGTATGGGCCTTAAAACTTTACATTTAGCCCAAGTCTGCAAGGTACCACACAAAATGTTGCAGCAGCCAATCACAAAATTATAAAATTAAATGTTTTTAACTAACAAAGAGTAACTGCAATTCTCTGTCGGTTCCATCCCAGATGAAGTGACCGAGTTACGGTCTCGGACGTCCTACTGCTCTTAATGATGTTAAACTGTGGTGTTGGACTGTGCGGTGTGATACTGACTCGATCGAAGTGGTTGAACGAGGCTCTGAACTCATTCATTTGTTCCTGGCTGATGCCTTTGGCGTCACGGGTCAGAATCTGGTTCTCGATCTCGTTGATGGTGCGAGCGATGGTGGTGAGGAGCTGCTCCCAACCTACACGGATGTGCTAGAGGAAGAAAAGAGACTTCAGCAACATACGCATTGAACCAAGGGGTTTGCAAGTAAGCATTTGTGATTTTATGTGTGTATACCTCCATGGTGTAGTTAGTGTGTTTGTTGTCAAATATCAGTGCTTCCTGTATGAGTTGATGGTCTCCCTCTAGCTGGTCAATCTTTGGTTTGTAGTTCACAATGCTCTTCTCATACTGCCGAAGGTGGGTCAGCTGATCCTCCAGGGTCCCGTGCATCTCAATAGAGATTCTGCCAATTTCCTAAGCACACACGCACAAAAAAATTACAATACTAAAATAAGAGGCCACCCACAGTCCTTCCTGAATCCCCTGAATTGCCCCAAGGCTTTTCCTGCAAAAATTTTCTTCAGCCACCCAGATGGTTTTCTGAGGTTATTTGGCAGTATCTAAAGCATTTTCCTCTAAGATGATTGTTAACATATGGTAAATTTGAATGTATTCATTGTAATGTATGTACGTTCCCTCAACTACATTTCTGCAGATATTAATGTATCTAAATGAAAACGCAGTGATGTTTGATATCATATTTCATCTTCTTATGAATATACAGTGAGGAAAATTGCAGTAGCCAAGTCGAGCTGGCTGATGTTATCAAGTACACTGCTGTTTACAGAATTACCGGAGTCGACTCTATTTGCCTATTCCTCACGGTTTTTTAGATCGCAATGGAAACACAGACAGCAACAGGTCTGGGGGAAAAATCTTCCTGGGAAAAAGGTTCCTAGGTCAAATTGTTCCAGGTAATTTGGGTACAAAAGCAGCTTATGTAAATCAACCAAATATGCTTGTTTCATCATGTATGTAAGCTAATCAACAAGAACATTTTTGACATCTTTTTTCTCCGAAATACCCTAAGGGAATATCATCCATATTCTGTTAGTAGAACTCATGTCGCACCTCCATCTTGGTCTGGATCCAGGGCCCAATGACATTTGCCTGATTAGCAAACTGTCTGCGCAGTCTCTCATTATTCTGCTGACGAGCGTGTTCTTCTATCAGGGCCTGATCTCTCTGGGGTACTAACTGCCTCACCTGAGAGGACAGAGAGAAAAGGGAGATTAGAAGAAAGCAGTATGGAGGTGAATTAAACAACTCTCATTGTACCCTTTTTCTTACATAATTATGTATAACATGTCACATATCTTTCTGAAAACTCTGATTCCCTTTTGTTTGTCCTGCTCAGATGTATTTTCTGACCTTATCCCATTTGGCATTGATCTCCTGGGGGTTGATGGTGGTGTAGGGGTTAATGCCAGCCATGTTGACGTGGTATGTCTGCACTATTTTAGCAATTTCATTATGGATGCCCAGGATGGCCTGTCGCTCCTTATCTGCCTCGGGCAGTGTGGCTTTAAACTGCTCATGGGCTGTGCTGAGTCCCTGATACACACACAAACACACACACACACACAAAGAGGGGTGCTATAACTTTCAAAAACATTCCTCCTCTGCAACTTTTCAATTTTCACTCTTATATCAACTTTTATGTGAAAAGCACCAGAACATATCACAGTCACATTTGAAATAAACCAAATGGACCGATGCATGGATGGACAGACAGATGAGATAATTCTGTGTTGTACCAGTCATTTTAATAATTTAATTAAATGTATAAAAATTTAAAAAAGAGCGTCTAATCAATTGAACTCATAAAGCAAATAATTTAATAATTTATATAATTTATATTAAATTTATCTTAAAAAATTAAATGTTTTTTTAATAGGGCCCTAAATGAGAAGACAGATCAACAGATATACTGCACGAATAAATGAACACGTGAATGGATGGATAAAAGATGCATTTACAATACCTGTATCTCCTCAATGGTGTGGACGATAAAAGTGTCCTGCAGGTCTTCCATGGCTCCCTCCATCCAGTTGTTAAAGGGCGCCGCCCTTTTGGCAAACTCCAGGTACAGCTGATCAATCGTTTCTAACAGTTTCTCGGTCCTCTGAACAAAGAGACAGGGCCAGAACACACTTATGAGTGCACTGCTCGTACAGCACAAAATCACAGTGTCCCAGTGTGTCACCAAAGAAGAGTAGAAAGGATTACTTCCATGGGGGTGTATGATAAAAGTGCTTTACCTGTAAGGCCTCGCTACGTTTCTGAGTTAAAACCCCCAGTGAATCCCACTGATCACAGATCCGCTGACAGCGAGCATTTACACTGGGAGAGTCATAGTACTCCAACTCACTAGAGACAGAATGAGAGGGAAACTATTAAACCACTCCAACAATAGATTACAGATTATCTAAGATTAAAATGTTCTGTGTGTTCTGCTTTGGAAC